>NC_056737.1:1388634193-1388640377 GCF_019279795.1 Protopterus annectens | reverse complement strand
GCCCATGTCTTTTCTGAATACTTGTTTGACTTCTGCAAGTAAATGTAACACTTTTCATATGCAATGAATTAATTACTGTCCATAACTGCCATCAGTAACTTTTAAGTAGGCCATCAGTTAAGCTTAAGACGTTTTATTGACAGTACTCTCTAATGCTGTTTTTCCATTACATTCCATCTCATATGGATTTTTCTGTTATGTATTTTTTAATATTACCCCAGCTTATCGTGTAGTCTTTCCTCCATATCCAAGTAGCAAATTCATTTTTTCAGTGGCAAGAGCAGTCCATAACTTCCCAGACCCCATCAAGACCCAAAGAACCTCTGATTCCATGGTCTGGGTGACAGCCTATAGGTCCATTCCTTCCTCATTGGAATTAGAGTTAGCTGAGGAAGTCTGCCACCACTTTGATGGGGTGGTCTGTGCCTAACATCACTACCAATGCTGTTGTTGTGACTTCTACTATTCCCTGTGTGAGAATTGCACATGCATTCTACCATATATGTATTTTAGTAATCTGGACAAACCTGCAATGCAGTCAAGTTGATTTTACACTTAGTATGCCCTCTGGTTACACTAACACTGACAAAGTAGGGATTTGTTTTCATTGTGCTCAAACTCTTCAACAATGGAGAAGGTAACAGCCTTACTGGTTGCGATGCGGTATTTCTGTATTCAATAAAAATTTAGCAGTCATCATAGTTAGAGATGGCAGCACATTCTTCGTTATGTGTTTCACAGTCCTTTATTTACCCATATGATTGACCTCCTTACTGAAATGTCAGGATTTGCAACACAAAGTTCTGACAAGCTGAAATAAAAAGAAAAAGCAAAAACTGAAGAAGAGCAAATATTGAACACTGCACTTCTCCTTAAATTGCCTCACTCTTCTAAACATATATACACCAACACAGATTGTAGTACTTTGCAGAAAAGGGAATAGTCTGAGGAAATGGCAATTTCTGACTTAAAGTCCAGATTTTCTACCATTTGGTCTTCACATTATGGGAGTTGGCATTCCTAGTCCCAGTATTTCAAACAGTTATCATTTGATTGTGGATATCTCAAACTGGCTGTTATGAACTGAAATTCCTATTCTTGTGAAAATAAACTTAATTACTGACTTTCAAAATGCAGACCATTGTCAGAAATACGAATGTCTGGAATCTGATGATGTGCAAAATTCCTTTAGGAAGCAGAACGACTGACTTTGATAATGTAACGCGGCTTTATAAATCCAAACAATTATCACTGACAGTCCTTGTAATGGAATATATCTGCTGCTAATTTACTCCATGACCTGAATCATATGTCATGAGATAGCCTTGTACCTTTTCTGTTGGGAAACATACTACAAATTGAAGAGCTTTTAACCATCATTTCTGTTTGATGAGCGATTCTAGGCTACATATTATATCATGTGCTCTCTATTTGCAGTTAATTATACCCAAATGTACTTCATGAATTCTGTCTACTCTTTTATTGTGTAACCAGCATGGGACATTGACTTTGGTGGATTTGAACGACAGTTCTTGTGAAATACGAACTTCATTATGAAAATTTTAGTTTTCCATTTCAGTGACCCATTCTGGGTTTCTGGACAAACTCTTTTAAGATGTTTGACAGCATCTTAAACTCTTTAAGATGTTGTCAGGTTATGTAAGTAAGTAAGCATATTGTCCAAAACTATTAACTGAAATGTCAGTGTTTACATTTTGCTTGGATCAAGCTTTCTAGAACCATAAATTGTAATGCCTGTGAATATGTGAACCATTGCTTTCACAGCTCTTCAAGTTATTGCTTTAACAAACAAGCAAACTGATTGTAGTGCTCCGAAATCAAGAAAAAAGATAAACTTTTTAAACACTTCTTTAGTGTGAGACCAAATGTTAATAGTGCTTGTTGTGCTTAACAAAGGCTTGTTATGGACATCTAAGTACCGTTAAGGTCAAATCTTGCAATATAGACGGACAGCGGAAAGTGCTGGCAGACAAAAATAGTAGCAAAAGGTAAAAAGCTGTTAAAAGCTGTTGGCACTTCACTCTGCAACACTTAGAAACATAAGGCATGGCAGACCAGAGTGTGTGAACAGCTTTTAAAGCTGTTAACACTAAAGAGGAACACGTCATTTCTGCCTGCCATTCATACCTCTCAAATGTCCCAAATTTTGCAGAATGTCCCAGATTTGGTTTCATATTGCTTTGTCCCTTATCAGTCAGTCGGTAATGCAGGACATTAGTTTCATAATTCTTATTGTTAAAAAATGCATGTGGATGCAAAACCTTTTATTTTATTATCTTTTTAAATGAATTATAATATTTGATCCTGTGTCCTATCATTATTTTTGGATTTGCTCTGAACTCTTAAGCAAAGAAGTTGAGATGTATGCTTTCAAAGCCAATAAAACATTATATACTCCTACACTTTTTGCTGTAACTGTTAGTTTATGGAGCAGATAAAGCTCTATGCAGTACAAAGAATTATGATTGGTTACGAGTCAAACCATTTATTATGTGCTCTTCACGTGGATGCCAAGATTCACCTCCTGAGTTTCGCTCTTGAGATTAATTTCTTTGCATCCATAGCTTGAACACATGACAACCTGGGTATGGCCTGATTGTAATCATCTGTGCTTCATGCATATGGAAGAGATGACATTTATGACTCTATGAATTATTTATACATTGACTGTCCAAGTGGCTATCTTGGCTAATTGCAGGCTGCATATTGCCCATTAGTGTACTGCAAACTCAATTAAGCATACCCAATTTGTTACAAGCTATTCTGCCCAATATATTTGTAGTAACAATTTATATGGCCGAAGGTTTTGCAATTATAAACACAGCACAGTTCTTAATGAATCCATAATAAGACCAAAAAAGACATATTGTCTACTTTTTTGTAGATGGCTTAAAAATTGCATAGTTTATCAGGTAAGGAGTTGAAAGCACAATTAGAAATTGTTATAACTTTCTCAGATGATATACAAACATCACTTGGTCTTGATAAATGTGCAAAAGCAGCATTTAAAACAGGAAAGCTGTAGCACCAAGAAAATATCAATTTGGGTAAGAAATGTGATATAAAAGAACTTGAGCAGGAGGGAGAGTACAACTATTTAGGAATATTTGAAGGATCGTCTAAAAACATAAACATATGAAAATAAAACTCAGTAAAGAATACCTCAAAAGACTAAAATTAATATTGAAAACTGTCTTGGCATCTAGGAGTAAAGTCCAAGATATAAACCAGTTTGCTCCTCCTGTTCTAATGTAACAGTTTTGCGATGATTAACTGGCGTGAAAAAAGTATTAGATCAACTGGACAAAAAAGCAAGAAAAATGTTTCATGCTTATCAAATGATAAATAAAATTCAGTGTATACCAACATTATGTATTCCTTGTTCTGAAGGAGGTTTGGGCCTCCTTGAAATTGATTACATGTATAGATCTGCATTCATGCCCCTGAATGCAGATATGCTGACCTCACCAGATCCAAACATAGTGAAAGTTTTAAAACATGAGGAAAAGAATTCTAAGATGACATCCTTGCTTAGGTTAGCAGAAGTGTTTAGGTGTAAAGTGGGAGTAGAAATCAAAGGAGAAGAAGACAAAAATCAGACAGCAACCAAATGTGCCAAAAAAAACATAAGAAAACATATAAGGAAAATAATCCGATGACAAGGAAAGAAACCTGGAAAATCCATAATTATGATGGCAGGTACAGACATCACTTGGAACAACCTCATACTGACCAAGATTTGATCCAGGAATGGTTAAGGACAGGTGAACTTAAACAAAAAGATGAAAGGCTAATAATGGCAGCCCAAGACAGTGGACTACTTACACTGTAATTTACAAACTCCATTAACTATGCAGGAGAAACAGATAAACACAAGTTCTGTAAAAAAAAAAAAAAAAAAAAAAATGGAAACAATCATAAATCTTGTTGCTAGGTGTGATTCACTCATGGCAGAGAGCCTGTATACTGAAAGGTACAATATTGTGCAAGACTGTTCTTTGGAGATTTTGCAAACACTACAATATAGAAGTAGATGAGAAGCATTGGAAACGTGAATCACAAAGCATTATAGAGAATGATGAAGTTTCTGTAGCATGAGATCACCCATTACTAACAGTTCAAACATAGATGCTAGAAAACTATACACAGTAGTCCATGAAAAAAGACAAAAGTAACACTGATCATTGACATTTCTACACACAATGATTGCAGTGTCTTATGTACAGAGACACAAAGTCATAAAATACTAGGAATGTCAGGTAGAAAGGAGAACTATGTGGAAGAAAGATACCCAAATGGTTCCAATAGTAGCAACAGGTCTAATAAAAAAATAATTTAAGAATTTACAGTTGTACTTAGATATACTACCAATGCATGTAATTCCACATGAATTATAGAAGGAGTCAATTTTGGGCACACTGCAGGTGCTGAGAAAAGCACTTTAGGCTAAGATCAAAGACTGCAACAATACTAATTTCATGAAGGCCTGGAACTCCTTACATATAACAACCAGGTCAGTGCCTCTCTCCATTCCTTTATAATAAACTCTGAAAGACTTCCTAGTCAAACTCTGGCTCTTTTATTGCTCAACCCCAGGGTAAACTATACCCCTAATTATGAACAAGTACCTCCTCATAACTTACACCTTCTTACTCCCCCTTCTTTACTTACTTTCTAAATTAAATCAATTTCTCTCCCTTGACTCTCTATCTAAATATGACATAACTATGTTTTCTGTTTCTCACATCATATAGCCATTGCTATTCATATTATACTAACATACCTTTAATTTCTGTAAACTGGCTAACATTTCTCTAAATATTAAATTATTGTCATATTTTGTCACATGGTTTGTATTATTTTTGAAGCTAGTACAATTATTATTCTTAAAATGTTATGGTAATACTTTGGAGCTTTTCTCCCTGTGCTCCTCTGAAACTGGACACCTATCTAGTCAGACTTTCCCAGTAATGAAATGTCAATAAATGAATAAATAAATGAGCTTCAGTTGTACCCTGCCTTAGGAATGGGGTCCATTCTTGTCATGGTATTAGAAACCCCCCAAAGACTTGGAGACATTAAACCAAGAGAAACCCCATATTGTTAGTTTATTGCTGGAGTAAGTCAACGCTGCTATTTTACAGTAGCCTTCACTCCTTAGACTTTGAATATACTGTCATTTTCAATGTTAAAGTCCTTGTTGGTGTCAGACTTACATGTAAGACTTTTGCCCTTTACTATATTTTTTTGGTCCTTTGACTTTTGGAGTGACAATGCTGCTGAATTACTGCTCCTTGTTAAAGGCACACTATGCTTAACACATACAATAGCAATTGCGGTTTGAGTAAATTGCATTCACAACCAGTTCTTTTTCCATTTTTGAAGTGTGTGGATCAGTGACTATACAGTTAACAGTTTCATTTCTCTCTTTCTCTCACTCTTGCACATTTTAGAAAAATTATTAATCAATCCACAGTTTTTGTATTCACAAGACATAGCTTTTATCATGCAGATAATCACACCATGAACAGCACAGAAACTGTTCAAAGGAATGTTTTTCATTCTAAACTACATAATCATTATGACCAAGCAAAGCACTAAGCACAAAGAGGCCATATGCTGTTAAAGTTTGAAGCATTAACCATATGGTACTGTGACACAACAGATTATTATTTATTATTTGTTTATTTATTTACATTTGTTTACCAGGAAATTCCAACTGGACACAGGTCATTTTTCAGTGAAGGCCCGGGGAGAAAAGCTCCACAGAACAATAATTGAGCAGCAGAGTAGATGAAGAACAATTGAATATACATACAGTAGCAAATAATACATACTGGACTTCATACTGGCTATGCATACAATATGAAACATAGTAATGAGCATCTAGCTAGAGGCTAGATGTACTCTGCTTATTTTAACAGACTTTTTTCTTTGTGTTATTTTATATGCACCCCAAACCTTGGTAAGGTAATTAATTTGAATAATACATAAATCTGCTTCTGTATACACTTTTTCATTGTTTTCATATGCTAGCTGAGACTCTGACAAAAGTATATCTGTAACTTTGCTTTTTTCTGATGCAGACAGTTCTGTGTCTCAGCAATAAATCACACAGCTGTCCAAACTCACAGTATTAACGTCCATATTTCAGTTTGGTTGT
>NC_056737.1:1388614193-1388629193 GCF_019279795.1 Protopterus annectens | reverse complement strand
ATTGTACGGTTTCAGTATTATGACATTCAGTCAAGTGAGTTTTCAGTATTTTGAAAATTAGGTATTTTGGTCTCGGTCAGTTGAAAGTCAGTCAAACAAAATTTCAGTCATGTGAGGTAGACCCATGTGTATATATATATATATATATATATATATATATATATATATATATATATATATATACACACACACACACACACATATATATATATATATATATATATATATATATATATATATATATATATATATATATATATACATGTATATATAGACAGAGAGATGATAAGCAACTTTCAGGTTACGCACAATAAACATAAAAGACTTATGTGCTTGAAGTTTGTCAGACTTTACTACAGGGATAATGCAGACCAGTGAGCTGTGCAATAGTTTATACTGTATGTTAAAATTTCTGCATGGTTTTTACACTGGAACTTATCCCAGGTTGTGGATTCAGACAGTTTTGTGCATTATTTTGGTGGTTTTGTATGCTTGCGCTGCAGTAATACTAAGGTGTATTTGCAGATGCTACAGGGGTTTGTTCATCTATACATAGAAAAACATGCAGTTTCAGCTTTGGAGAAGATCACAGACTCCCTGGTTTTTTTTCATTTCCTAGCCAAGAGAGTGACAGTGGGATTGTCCTGTGCAGGTATAATCATAGGTTAAGGATATCTTGTGTTCAGGCCTGTTGGTCAGTGTGGAATACAGCTTCCAAGACATTTACTTCCTAATATTTGCCCACCTAGAGAGACTTATGAAAGATAAGCTGGTTAAACCTAGACTCTCCGAGATGGACAGGGATGCTTCAGATATCTCACTGAAGAAGCTGCAGAATTTCAGAGGATCAGTTAACTTTCATGCAATGCCATCCCCTTTGCTGCTGCTGCACTTCTTTTCAAAAGGTTGTGAGATGCAAATGGCACAAGGTGAAACCAAAAGACCCCATTGGCCATGGATATGAAGAAAGATATAAGGGTTCTTGGTGATTTCCTTGAAAATTACAATGAGCTAGCTTAAAGGCAGAGATTACCAACCTCAAAGATAAATTGATCACAAGAGCATACCTTAGGGAATGCACTGGTTTGGGGTAGTAAATGGATTTAAGGGTTTAACAAGGTAAGAAGAAACATTAAACTGTGTTAGTATTATCCCTGGATTGTTTGTAGTAGGTACCACATAATTTCCGTGTGCCTAGTGTATTTAATCCTGTCTTGCACAACACTATTGCTATGTTTGAAAAAGTTTGTGAGTTGGACATCAGGCATGCTTTATGTTGCAATAATTGAATGCTTGCAGATGTTAATGCTACCACTGATTAGATTTATGCTTTAAATGAACTTAAGAATGCTGATGCCAGGATGTTAAAGCCTGTTAGGGTGGGTGTTTGTTTTTATGAATCAAGATGACTATGTTAATAAGATGTTGGATATACTGAATTCTGATGCTTTTGTTGAATGTTCCCTGAATGAGTATAATGGGGCATGTCTACGTGTCAGATCTCATATTAATGATTTATTCATTGATTCTAGGGTAGATATAAGTATTTTTAACTATCTGAACATTCTTTCTCCCATCATTCCAACTATATTTGGACTTCCTAAGCTCCACAAAAGTGAAGTCAATCCACCATTGTGCCCTATTGTTAATGGGATAAATTGTTTAACAAATGGCTGTGCAAAATATGTTGACAGTCTTTTGCAGAAATATTTGAAAACTGTACCTCAAATATGTCACGACTCCTGTGATTTCCTGAAATGTTTGAACTCCCTAATCATTGTAGCAGACTACAATTTCCTAATTATAGATGTTAGAGATTTGTATACTGTGATATCACAAACTTTGGGCGTTGCTTGGGTCAGGCAGTTTTTATTGAAAAAGGGCTCCCCGGGAGATGAGAGAGATTTAATTGAGTATCTACCTGCCATTGTCCTCTCCAACAACTTCACCTTTTTTAATGATTGTTACTATTTGCAAAAATTAGGGGTAGTGATGGGTTCCCCTTGTGGAGGGAGTTTTGCAAATGGTGTGATGGCCTTTTGAGAGGAGGAATATTTGTTCAAATGTGATAGCTTTAAACAACATGTTGTCTGGTACACGAGATTTTTGGATAACATTTTTATCATCTTTAAAGGTGATAAAAACCAGGCTATGATGTTTGTGGAAGAAATTTCCAGTTTAACTGATTTCTTGAACTTCACCTTTGAATTTGGCATTGATTCCATCTCTTATTTGGACATTTTTCTTGTTAAGGACTATATGAATTCGAGATATGTAGCCAGAATTTTTAGGAAGGCTACATACTCAAATAACTTTTTACATTTTGAGTGTAACCACCCCTTTTATCAGAAAAAGGCAGTGGTTAAGGGGCAGTTAGTGAGGGCAGCCAGAATGGTCACCCTCAGTGATGATTTCTTGTTGGAATGTGAACATTTGAGAAAAATGTTTTCAGCTAGGTCCTACCCTGATGATCGTTTAAGCGCTATTATTGATGAGGTAGTTAAGCAGCAGTCTGGTTGGTTTAAACCTTTGTTGGAAGGAGAGTCAGTTACCCCTGACAACACTCATATACATGTCCCTGATGTGATGACTACACCTGTTGACAACAGTGTGAATTATACACTGAAATTTAGCCCACCTTATTCATTAGACGCTGGTCGATTAAGGAATATACTCACTAAGAACTGGTGTTTACTAACTGAAGATGTTTCAGTCAGAAAGAGGTTGTCTGATGGCCCCAGTATGATATTCAGATGTGGCCTTAATCTGAAGAATTTCTTAGAAAACACTAATGTTTATCACAGTGCCAGATGTGGTATGTTCAAATGTGGGTGCTGTAGAAGTTGCCATCTTATAAAGGTGTCAAATAGGTTCTGCATTTCTGACACCATTCATTATCTGAAAGGCAGATTTAATTGTGAAAGTGTTGGGATTGTCTACATCGCCTTATGCCAATACTGTGCTGCATTTTATATTGGTAAGACTGAGAGACATCTTAAGGTGAGAATTTATGAACACCAATACAGTACTGGCAGGCGTAATGGCAACAATACTTTGGCTAGACATGTGGAACATGAGTGTCACTCCTTTGAATACATGGTTATTGAGAAGGTAACAAAAAACAAGAGAGGTGGCCCATGGCAATTAATTTTAGAAAGTAGAGAATTGCATTGGCAGTTGAAACTTAATGCTTCTGCCTATCCAGGTCTCAATGAGTATTGCTCTTTGAAGTGTATTTTAAAGTTAAAAGCACTTCAAATATGAATAAGTTTTGTTTGGGAGGCATTATTTTACAATTGGTGGATATAAGCTATTCTTGTTTAATATTATAGCTTTATTTATGGTAGTATTGTACAAACAACATATTTTTATTTATATTTTTTTTATAAGTATGGGATTGTTTATGATGTCATTATTGCTGATGTCATTTCCTGCTGACATTATTGCTGATGTCATTTCCTTTTGGAATATTTTAAATTGAATGTTTAACTGTTGTCCTGTGTCTGAAGAAGTTGGATTACTTGTTCAATGAAAGCGCTTACATAAACTTTTTGGAGATTACCACCGACCTTGTGTGTTCTTTGCACAGGGACAATGACAAATGCACAAGAGATTATAGCAGATGTCAAAAAATTCTTTAGGGCTTATAAATTATATGTGTGGTCAAATCTATTATAGCATTCTTTTTTCTTGCTACAGACAAATGGAATGGGGTGAAAGAGGCTTGGGTGACTGGCCACTCATACATTTTCCAGGTAAGATAATGATTGTGGCTGTTTCCTGACAAAGGCAATTTTGGTTTTAGCAATGATCAAATGGCAGTTAGATAATTAAGAGTTTGAGGCACAATATCATAGGATTATAGCAGAATACTAGGCTGACAACCCTAAAAGCCATTTTAAACCTTGGTAAGCTTCCCATAAATATTAAAAGGAAATAAGTTTGGGGAGGGGATAAACTTGGGCATGAGTAGTCAAGCATTCACAAGCTTCTTTTTTCTAACAGAGATATAGGCACCACGCTGGAGTACATTTGTGATTCCTCATCAAATGATGTAAGTTTCACTTAAATAAGTACATGGGAGAACTTTGCTTCACATGGATGGAAAGCCAGTTCCAGAGGAAGGACAGCCTTTGGCACATACCTGTCCCTTCAACATGCTCGATGTATGTTGCAGTCTAGGTTTAGGTCTCTGGACTGGGTGTTTCTGGTGCTGTTTGTTTTGTGGATGAGAAACAGGTCCATTAAGGCTGGATCAGAGAATGCTTTGTAACCCAGGAATAGGCCATGTTCTAGCAGCCTGTAGGAGAGTGTGCATAAGGACGACATTTTGAGGTAGTCTGCATAGGACTTGTTTTCTTAACATCTGAGAAACCCATGGGGTCGCTCTAGTTGTTGAATATGTCTGGTTAGGTACATGGTGAAGGCTGCATTGTATTTGATGATTGGTCTTATCAGCCCAGAATACAATGGAATAATGGTATTTTTGGATCTGGATGCCATACCCTTTCTTATAAGCTGAGCAACATGGAATGATTTTTTTTACTATTGTAGACACATGGTGATCAATGGCCAAATCAATGTCTACATGTTTCCAAATCCCTGACTACCAGGTCTACTCTTAGAGATATATTACCAATGTAATAATTTTCAGGGTGGACATTTTTACTGAAGGATTCAGTTTAAGATCATGACTTTGATACCAGTTATTAGTCTGTGACAGACCCTCTTGGAGAATATTTGTGTCTTGCTAGGATTTAATGATTGTACCTAATTTGCAGGCATCTGGAAATTTTGGCCAGCCAGATGCCTTTGACATCAGCCTTGACTTCTCAGAAGTATATGCCAAACAGGAGCAGCCACAGAACTTAGCCTTGAGGGACTCCACTAGTGACTAGAGGTAGGTTCCTTTATCTTAACTTCCTGGGTCCTATCTGTGCGCCAGTTGGCTATCCAGTGAGCGAAAGAGGGGCTTATACCTAATTTAGTGACCTTTTCTAAAATGGGAAAGTATGTTGAATGCTTCAGCCAGGTAGAGGTATGAAGTGTGCACCATTTTGCCCTCATCCATTGCTTTGATGACCTTCTTGAGGATGTCCACCAGGTTGAGTAGGCATGACCTTCCCTTGATGAAGCCAAACTGAGTTGGATCCATAATCTGAAAGTTGCTTATGTTGTTATTTATCATGTCCATGATAATTATTTTCTAGGTCCTGCATATTAGATTAATCAGGCTTACATGTCAGTGATTTCTTGCCTTTGTGAATGGCCTGCCCTTGTGTAGTGGGATAACAGTTTCAGTCCTCCATTCATTTGGCCCAAACCTGTTTGGAGGCTGTGACTGAATAATGCCTCTAGTGGCTCTGGAAGATCATGTTTCATGTTATTAAGGAGGCATTCTAGGATATTATCAGGTCCCATCAATGCAGTGTTTTCTGCCCTGGAGAGTGCATTGAGGACCAGTTCCCCTGTGATAGTTGGGAGAAGGATGGCTGGGAGTATTTCCAGAAAGATGTTTTGGGAGAGAAAGAACAGTAAAACTGGAGCTGAATTCATTGGCTAGTAGATTTGCTATGTCCTCAGACTGTGTATAGGTGGCTCAATTTACACTTAATTAGGCACATTGCTGTGTATCACTTTTGAGATTTTGGACTTATATGAAAAATGCCTTGTGGTTGTCCTTACTTTGGGATGCTACTTTTACATAAAGGTTGGCTTTGATTGACACAGTTAGTCTCCTGAGTTGTTTATTTAGTTTTTTCATAGGATCACAGGATCATAGGAGCTTACTAGGCTAATGGCCCTAGGACCCTTACAAGCCTAGCCAAATACAACTCCTGTTCCCAAGAATATCAAGGTATTAAGTGGATCTACGTCAACAACTACTGCCCCTGTTCAAGAACGACACAGGTGAAACTCCCGGGGTGAATTTGCGGTTTCCCATTGAAACATCTAAATTACACTTAAATAGGGTCAGTGAGGGGCTCTGCTTCACCTGAATTGGAAGTTAGTTCCAGAGGAGAAATGACCTTTGTGAGACATATCTGTCTCTCCAGCAAGTTATGTTGATGTCACATACTAGATTGAGCTCCCTAGAGTCAGTGCATCTTATACAATTTGATTTACGAATGTGCAGCATTTCTATTGGATCAGGATCTGAGATTGATTTATATGCAAGGCAGAGGTGATGTCTGAGTAGTCTGTAAGACAGAGTATAGTGTTTTCAGTCTGTCAAGGCATGACATATGCTGAAGACACTGAATTTTCTTTTTAAGAAACTTTTGAGGTTTTTCCATTTGCTGCAAGAGCCTGGTAAAGTACATTCCAAAGGTAGCATTGTACTCTATTATTGGCCTGATGAATGAGGAGTACAGGGGGGTTATAACCTCTTTTGCTGTGGTGCCCTTACCTATGAGGTGAGTGTCTTTGAAAGCCTTTCTTACCACTGTGGAGATGTGGTGGTCAAAGGAAAGTTTGCTGTCAACCTGTGTGCCCAAATCACATAGCTTATTCTGTGCTTAGGGTGCTGTTATCAATGTGGTGATCTGTAGGAATGTTGCCCTTGCTGACAGGGATGATAATGCTTTTTTTGCATTGAGTTTTAGCCCATGACTTTGACACCAGTCACTTGTCTGTGTAAGCCTGTCTTGTAGGATGTTGCCATCATTTGGGGACTCGATGACTGCACCCAGTTTGCAATCATCAGCAAACTTTGTCAGCCATAGGCCTTTTGTTTTAGCCTGTACATCCGAGAAATAGATTCCAAACAGTAGGGGCCCTAGCACCGATCCCTGTGGAACACCATTTGTTACAGGTCTGCTGTTGGAGGTAGAGTTACCTATTTTGACTATGTGTGTTTTATCGGTGAGCCAGTTTGCAACCCACCTGACAATGTACAGGTTGATCTCCAGCTGGGTGGGTTTATCAATGATGTCTGAATAGAGAATAGTGTCAAAGGTCTTAGCCAGGTCCAGGTAGGCCATATGCATGGATTTGCCTTTTTCCAAGGCTTTGGTGACTGTCTCAAAGTACTCCACCAAGTTCAAGAGGTAGGATCTCCCTTTAGTGAAGCGAAGCTGGGTCAGGTCAAGCATTTGGAGGTCTCTTATGTCTTTGTTGATAAGGTCCATGACTATTCTTTCCATAGTCTTGCAGATTGGGCTGGCCAGGCTTATAGGTCTATAGTTCCCATGGTCTGTGGAGGTGCCTCCTTTATATAACGGGATGATGGTTGCTGTTTTCCATTCAGCAGGTACAAAACCTTTGCTTAGACTGTGGTTAAAAAAAGTACCCAGTGGTGCAGCTACTTTCTGTTTTAATCCATTTAGTACACAGCATGGAATATTATCAGGTTCCATAGAGGTTGTGTTTCTGGCTTTTAAGAGAGCATTTATGACCTGCTCCTTGGACATATTAGGTGGACAGCAGGTGCTAGCGATGCTTTGGGGGATATGTGGCAGGGATGGGGGGGGGGTTCACTGAAGCTGTTAGTTAGCAGGTTTGCTATTTCTGTGGGTTCAGTATATGTACTGCCATTAACAACCAGTCCTGCGCTGATCTGGGTTTTTTCTTTATGGTTTCTGAAGAAGGCCTTAAGGTTATCTTTAGCAAAGGAGCTTAATTTGGAGTGATAGTTGGCCTGAGAATGCCTTATGAGGTGTCTTATTTGCTTGTTTAATTCGAGGAGTGAATGTTTCCAGTTCAGAGACTGTTCCTTCCTGCTGTTGGACAGCAATTTCTTTCTCTTACTGTATAACCTGTTAATGGCAGATGTCCATTAGGAAGGCTTGTTTTTTCTTGAAGATCTTGTTTTGATTCTATCAGGCACAGCTGAGTGATGATGGAGTTGTCACCTTGCTGGGCATTGCAGTTCTTATTTTTGGCCAGGATTTTCTTCCTTTGGTTATATAATCTATTTATGTTGAGATTCCATCAGGGTGGCTTGGGTTTTGAGTTTGTTGTGACTTATTTTGGCTAGGTGCTGCAGCCTCTATACAGCTATATACATGAATGTAGATGGTTCTTGCATACGAATCAGTGTAGGCAGCAGTGTTCCTTTGGTTTGGGGGTGCTTAAAATGTTACCAGGGTGTCACTTAGAAGTAAGATGTTTGCCTTGGAATAATTACTAAAAGTTCCAGGTTTACCCAATGTCCCTAGTTTTTTTATTTTAAAGGAAACAGCTTTAGTATCTGACCTAACTAGTGAGAATAATACACTTAGGAGGGGATGAAACATTCTCCTATGTTGGTAAGGACTAGTGATGATGTTAGCATCTCTAGTGGCTGTAGTGTTTTCAAAGTCCATGAATCTCTCAGCCTGCATGGTAGGGGTCACAAATTATTTCTAGCTTATAGTGGAGTAGTTAAAGTCACCCATAAATATGATGTTGGGTTAAATGTAGAGTGTTTCCATTACATTTAAGTGTGTGTTATTGGTTTTCTGATTATAGCAGGGGACCTATGGCTTGCAAGAATATGGTATGGGACTTTACCTGTGGTAATTTGGACATGGAGAAGTTCAAGCACAGCATCCTGTCTGTCCAACCTTGAGGTATATTTGCTTTTGATAATAATAAGACACTTCCACATGTTCTGCTTTCCTGTGCAGTAACAGGTTTAAATGTATGGCAGGAATTATAACCCTGCACTGCTGGGGTGTTCTCTGCAACTTTAAACCATGTCTCAGTAACTGCACAAACTGCATTTTCCAGGGTGAGGAGAGCTTGCAAGATGTTTCTTGTGTAGATTGACTCCTGGCATTGAGCAATAACACCTTTAGGTTTTTCATGGATTATTTTTGCTGTTTTGGAAAGTTTATCAGGTTGATAATGCCTAAGAAAAGCATTATGGAAATGGATAAAGTTTTGTCCAGTATTCAAAAGTCTTGAGGGCACAGGTGGAAACTATCCCTGACAAAGCAGCATGGTCTGTCAACCATATCCTCCCAAGCTGACAAATATTATACCCCTTCAAATAACCCCCAAAATTAAGGCAATTATTAAAGCCAGCTATCTTCTGTTGATATTGTGTTATCATCATTGATGAAGGTAGAATACTGTTCAATACTAGGCTTATACCAGCCTAGGACACACAGCCCAACAGCTCCATCATGTCTCTTCTCATATAGCCCAGGGAGGTACAGTACATCTTGGGTCATTTACACTTACATGGTTTATTACTGAGTCATACTGCTACTTATGGTTCAGTGACCTGAGTGCATACATGATCTGATGGATCCTGGTCCTTGACATACAACAGACAAAGACTTTCTCCTTACTCAGCCTGGTAAGTGGGACGTCTGTGTGCCTCACAATGGAGTCTCTAATGATCAAACTGTTGAGCTGTGTGGTGGTTTGCCTTATGGACTTAGGTTTATACACATTGTGAGTTGAAGGTGAATGTGCCATGGTTGGTGTTGCTTTGACAGTGTGTTTTTGTGGTTGCTGGGGTATTTATTTTAATTACTGGGTCTTGTAGGTATGAGGTTTTATATTGGATAGATTGCTTTTAACAGCCTCAGCATATACAGGCCTTTGTGTTTGTACTGTAGTGTGTGTGGCAGGTTTTGTAGTGTTGTGAGTATCTGGCAACCTGTTTTGTACTTGCAGTGGCTATGTGTTAGAGTTTGTATCCAGAGGCAGGCTAAAAGTACATATTTCACATACTGTATCATATTGTGTAAGAATTAGATGGCTGTCCACAAAATGTGAGACAATTGCTACATTGTCTCAAGACACCCGTTTTTACCAGGCTGGTTACAGATATAGCAGGGAAGTGCAGATCCATGGTTTTCATGGTTTCAGGTATAAATATAGTGGGTTTCAAAGGGGTGCAGTATCAAAGGATTTATGCTCCTGTTTGTGGGACCGATGTAAGGGAGAACAGATTTTGTAGGGTTAGCATTGCTGACTCACAGCAAGAGGTTCTCCGGTTTGATCCTCGGCTGGGGTACCTTCTGTGCGGAGTTTGCATGTCCTCCCTGTGGTCGCGTGGGTTTCCTCCGGGTGCTCCGGTTACCTCCCACATCCCAAAGACATGCTGCAGGTGGATTGGACACTCTAAACTGGCCCTATGTGTGAGTGCATGTGTGTGTGCCTTCTGTGGAAGGTTGGGTGCCGGGCTGGCAACTCGACACTGTAAAACTCCACTGACAATCATGAGCGGACAGGTGATCCGCTGTGGTGACCCCTAACCGGGAAAAGCTGAAAGAAGAAGTAGAAGTTGGTTAAAAAGTACTAACTCAGTTTAATTTCATAGAATGCTCCCCTTCTTCATGCACACCTGGTGCTGATTAAGCAACTATGAGATCAGGAACTCTTAGGGGGTAGTTTTCATTGGGAATTTGCATTTCTAAGCACCTGTGCCTATACAGGGCACTGCTAACTAGTGCTGTGCAATGAGCAGGCAGGAAAAAAAAACATTAGCAAACGCACACCCTGAGATCATAAACAGTGATTCCATGCTCAGAAAAGACCAGGCTATCCTCTACTACCTATACAATGCAGACCATAAGACTTGTTAATGTAAAAACATTGTCTGGAGCTCCAAAAATGTAGAAATTATCCATGTTAACATTTACAAAACCGCACAGAAGTGCAGGAACTCACAGTAAACACCTTGGCAATAATACAAGGTATTAAAAGGTAGAATAAAGAACAAGGACACATCAAACATAATGCACATATATTAAAACAGTGTTAGTAATTTACAAGATAACTTGCAATTCATCACTGCAGAGCAAATATTGTATCTGGATGATCTGCACTCAGCACAGCAGTCAACTGGAGTGGAAAAAGCAATAATCCTTAAATACAATTTTAAAGTATAAATGCTCTGTAAAAATGCAGAAATATAACAGCAGCTCTGGTATATATCAAAACAGAGAGCAAGTCGACACTTTAACGTTGTTACAACACAAGCATGTTGTGATAGTGGGAACAAAACATGTTACAAATTACCATAAATTTAGCTAAATTTGCAAACGTAATTTGAGAAAATCTGATCACATGTTGAGAGTCAGTTCAAGGTGGGTTTTCTTCTTACCTTGAAGAACAGTAACCCAGAACCAGTTATAACAGGTAGAAGGGGCTGTGTGAAAAGCAAAGGTTCCCACATCTCCCAAAGACAATTTCTTATTTTAATGAAGTTTTGCCAATGGATATTTTGCTAATTATTTGGCTACTTTATTTGCTCTGTAAAGTTGATTTTCAACTAGTCACCTACAACCAGAGGTAGCAAGTAGAACAGGAAGGGTAATACTGGGGAAGTGTCATTAATATTATATTTGCTGTTGTTGTTTAGTCATTTAGTGGAGTCCAGCACTTAGTGACCTCACAGTCTTTAGCACACAGGGCCTGATTGTCAACAACTGCTTCTTTACTTTATTGCAAATTCACATTCATCACTTCAATAATATTTTCTATCCATCTTAGAAATTGCCTCTTTTTTCTTATTTTGTTTTAGATTTTCCCCATAATAAGTGTCTTTTCTATTGAATATTGTCATTGCTTTATGTGGCTAAACTGCCTGATTTTTATTTGGACTATAACACCTTCCAGTGAGCAGTCTGGGTTTATTTCCTTAATTATTGATTAATTTGACCTTTTTGCAGTCTGTGGAATTCTCAAGTTTTTTTCCAGCATCATAGTTTAAAAGAACTGTTTCCAGTTTACAGCCTTACCTATAGTCTAGCACTCACAGCCATATGTTATTAATGATAAGACCATAGCTTTGAGTATATGTACATTTCTTGACAATGTGAAATTTTTGCTCCTTAAAATCGTATCCAGACATGCCATAGCATTCCTTCCTTGAAACAAGAGTCTCTAAGCTTCATCCCTACAATCACCATCTGCAGAAATCCTTCAGCCAAGAAAATAAAATTGTGTACTTCCTTCACTTTTCCAACATCTGCAAATTTAAATTGATAGGGAAAGATAAAATAATTTCTGGTCTTTTGATATCGAGCAACAAACCATCGTTTGTGCTTTCTGCTTTCACCTTCATCAGCAGGCTCTTCAATACTTTCTCATATTCAGTCATCAGCATGGTGTCATAAGCACATATAAAGTTTTCAATATTTTCTCAGCAATTTACTTTTCTAGAACCTTATTCATCTAACCCAGCATCTTGCATGATATATTTAGCATACAATTTAAATAAGTAGGTGAAGAGATACAGCCTTGTCACACCTGTTTCCCAGTTTTGAACCAGTTAGTTTTTCCACATTTATTTCTAACTGTGGCTTCTTGTTCTGCATGCAAATTCCTCAGGAGGCAAATAAGGTTACCCAATATCCCTATTTCTCTAAGAACTTGCCTTACTTTATATAGTCCATACACAGTCCAAGGATTTCGACAAATCATTCAAGCAGAAAGAAATATTTTTTCTGGAACTCTAATATCAAACAGATGCTGGTTCATAGGTTCATAGGTTGGTAGGACCTATGCAAGCCTAGCCATAACAATTCCCTGGCTATTTCTTCCCACACTATTTACTTCCTGGACCCCTGTCTACCAGGGTGACTGACGTGATCCCCAGGGTGAATTTCCTTTCTCCCATACAATCGTTAAGGTTCCTTTTAAAGGGGCCAAAGAGGCGCTCTGCTTGACATGTATGGGCAGTCTATTCCAGAGTCTGGGGAGTCTATGGGTCAGGAACCTATCCTTCCAGCATGTTTTGTTTATTGTGATGACAAGGTTTAGACCCCTGGAGCATGTGGCTCTGAGGGATTGGGATTTCTTTAAGTGTAGCATGTCCAACAGCTCTGGGTTTGACATAGTCTTGTATGTTAAGCAGAGATCACCTCTGAGTAGACAATATGTGACAGAGTATAGCTGGAGTTTTTTAAGGTAGTCAGTACAGGGCATCTGCTTTAGGCCTGTGATTCTTTTACTGAGGTATTTCTGCAGCCTTTCCAGTTGTTGCAGATGTCTTGAGAGGTACATACCAAACGGGGCATTGTATTCTATAATGGGTCTAATGAGGGATGAGTAGAGTGGGACAATGACCTCCTTTTTTCTGGATGAAAAGCCCTTAGTGATGAGGTGTGCCACATAGAAGGATTTCCTGACTGTTGTGGCAATGTGGTTATCGAAGGTGAGACCACTGTCCACCTGTGTCCCTAAGTCTCTTATCATACTTTCAGTGTTCAGTATACTGCCACCTATGTGGTAATTCATGTTTTTTTTCCAAAAGGGGATAACTATACATTTTTTGGCATTGAGCTTTAGCCTATGACTCTGGCACCAAGCATCTGTTTCTGTAAGGTATTTTTTGTAGAGTATCCACATCATTTGGGGATTCAATAATGGCTCCCAGTTTGCAGTCATCTGCGAACTTTGTTAGATAGACTCCCTTTGTGTTTGCCTGTACTTCAGAGAAGTAGATGCCAAACAAGTGCGGTCCCAGGACTGAACCCTGAGGTACTCCACTTGTTACTTATCTGGAGCTGGATTTGGAGTCAGCTACTTTTACAGTATGGGTTCTGTCAGTAAGCCAGTTGGCAACTCATCAAGTGACGTAGGGATTAATGCCTAGCTTAGTAAGTCTATCACTGATTCCAGAGTGGGGGATGGTGTCAAAGGCTTTGGCGAGGTCCAGATAGGCTGTGTGGACTGCCTTACCCTCGTCCACGGCTCTGGAGACTGATTCGAAGAAGTCAATTAGGTTCAGGAGATAAGATCGGCCCTTCACGAACCCAAACTGGGTGGGGTCAAGTGTTTAAAGGTTGCCAATGTCTTTGTTTATAAGTTCCATGATAATACATTCCATGGCCTTGTGGATCAGGCTCATCAGACTGATGGGGCAGTAGTTCCCAGGATCCAAGGTGGATCCCCCCTTGTGGAGTGAGATAACTGTAGCCGTGCATCACTCAGTGGGCACAAAGCCTGAGGTGAGGCTATGATTAAACATGACACTTAGGTGAAGTGCCAGTTCATTTTGTAGTTCATGTAGTACACAGCCTGGGATGTCACCTGGTCTCATGGATGCTGTATTCTTAGCTTTGGAGAGTGCGTTTTTTATCTGTGTGGCCGTTATTACCGGAATTTGGCAATCTTCCGTTATTGAGATGGGCCGTTTAGAGGGTGAAAGGGGGGTGAAGTTGGCACTGAATTGATCTGCCAGGATATTGGCAATATCCTTGGGATCAATATATTTAATGCCATTGCAGCTGTGGCCATTTCCTGAAACAGTGTGTATGTTATCATATAAGAAATGGTACATTGTTTTGCACTTAAGCCTGGGTACATGCATATTTCATCAACTCTTTTGTCTATATGGTAGTCTCCATAATCTTCACATTATTAATAAGAACTCTGCTTCAGCCTTAGATGACCTTTTATCTTCTTCTTCTTTTGGCTTTTCCTGTTAGGGGTTGCCACAGTGAAACAACATTCCGCAGAATGATTGGCAGTGGAGTTTTACAGTATCAGGTTTCCAGCCTGGCACCCAACCTTCCACAGAAGGCACACACATGCACACACTCACACCTAGGGCCAGTTTAGTGGTCCCATCTACCTTTAGCATGTCTTTGGGATGTGGGAAGAAACCGGAGCTTCCAGAAGAAACCCACGTGACTGCAGGGAGTATATGCAGACTCGGCATAGAAGGCACCCTACCTGAGAATCAAACCAGGGTGCCCTCTGTACAGAGACTACATGACCTCCCTGCTGTCAAGTGGGTTTTCTCTGGGTCCTCTGATTACTTTCCACATCCCAAAGACATGCTGAAGGTGAATTGGACACTCTAAATATCCTATTAATTTTTATTATGGCCTTTGACCTACTATCAATCTGTCATCTTCTGCACCAGCATTTAGATATGGTACCATGTCTGCCCTTCTTTCCTAGAAATGAGCTGTCACACATCCTTTGCTGACATCTGTAAGTGTTCCTATTTTTACGCAAGTGCCATCTCCTTTTTGTAACTTATTTAATTAATAACAACATTCTTTAGCTCATTTTGATGTTGCCTTATATATTTCATATCCATCCTCT
>NC_056737.1:1388339193-1388611693 GCF_019279795.1 Protopterus annectens | reverse complement strand
AGATGACAGAATGTTTCAAGCTAGACCATGCCCTAGAAATAACCTTAGGAATAATATATCTTTCTGAAATGTGCCCTTAAGAGATAATACAACTTATCAGTACAAGTAAGGTATTTATACACATAAAATGTCAGTGGCACAGGTATTGTAGCTTAGTCTACTTGTATACATCTTTTTAACAATGTTTTTGAAGCTGTCATAAAACAAAATGAGTTTATCACACTTTTGTTAGTATATCAACTGGAATTACATAAAGTGGTAATAGATACAAAATTATTAAAAACTTTTCACCCCTTCTGAAAGTCTGAGAAAAATGGATGTAAACCATTTTTGACAATGAAGCTTTCTAAACCATTGAATGAATGGTCATAGCTCTCAGTGTCAGACTACATACACAGATGCATGCTAAGACAAGCCCTCAGCAGTAAACAGTATGCTGAAGGCCTAGAGCTGAAGGAATTATGTAATCAGAGAAAGTAAATAACCCATAAAGAAATGCAATGGTTGGTGCACATCATTATTAAATTCTCTCAGCAGTTTTAAGAATATAAATCCTTTTCTAAAAATCTAGCAATGGTGAAGTCAGAGTAAGAAATGAAGTACATTTCTATTCTGTTAGTTTATCTTGAGTAGCAGAGGCAGTTAGAAGAGGGAAAGGAAGAGAGACAGTAAGAAAGAAAGAAAGAGAGAGAGAAATGGAGAAAGAGACGAGTGCACATTTCACTTCTCCCAAGAACCAGTTACAAATAATGGTCTGTCACACTAAAAGAAACTGTACTTGTACCGGTAGTAGTGAATGTAACAGTAGTTATTACTCTCTCCAAGCAAAACCACATCAGTGACACTGACAGGTGCATCTGGTAAAATGGAAGCAGTAAACCTGATGTTAATGCAGAGAAGAAGAAACATGAGACCCTTAGAGAAGGCTGGACACTAATTCAGAAGAGCATATTATTTTTTTCAGTGCCTGACCATAACTTAACCAACTGGCATACTTTATTATTTTAATTGGTATGGAGTAGTGTCCAGAAGGAGGAGAAGCGTATTCTTGTCCAATCTGACCAATGAAACCTAAGCAAACTGGTTGAAGGACTGTGACCCAGAGAAGAGCTGCAGGTCTTACATGTTGCAGCCTACAGGAAATAGCTGCTTTGAATGCATTTATTTCAGAGTATTGTGATATGATTCACTCAACCTCTGTCAGCTGATGGATGTAGAATTTAAAGCAGTAATTTACAGCAGTAATATATGGCACAGGTACAGTTGTAGTTACAATGAGATTTTCTCCTGATTGGCCAGGCTTGATCCTCAGGATGGAAGGGATCACATTTTCAGGTCAGGGCTGAGTCTGCCTCACCATTCCCACCCCTACCATGTAATTATAGATATTATACAATGACCCCCCCCCCATTAATATTCCAAAACGTGCACACTGATTGGCCAGTGTGCCCATTGTAAATCCCATAATATACCAATGGAAAAAAGGTCTGGTCGCCCAGTCTTTTTTCCGTTGGTATAAAGTCCTCAAAACATTTTTTTTAAACAAATAAAAAAAAAAAAAGAAAAAAAACGGAGCAATGGAGACTGTCTTTCCTCCATTGCTCCTGTTTCAAAACATTGATGTACTGGGTATGCATGGGACGCAAGTCCCATACGCATGCTCAGTACATCAAAACAAGGAGGCAGTATACCACAACCAGCGGAAGGACAGTAATACGCCGTTATACAAAGACATTATTTAAGAAAAGTAAGTATTTTTTTTCTTAAATAATGTCATTATATAATAGCAATAACCGACTCCGTGGTTGTGGTATACTGAAATTTACCCATGGTTGGTTTTATTTAATCACTCGGGCTTCGCCCTCATGATTAAACCACATCACCTGTGGGTAAATCTTCAATATACCACACCACATCATCGGTTATTGCTTTATTACATAATGGCTAATTATAGTCCAGGTTTAATGTGCATGTGACAATGTATTTATTCTCTTCATTTTGTTTTAGTCTTGCGAATACAAAATGTACAGTATCCACTGCTGCTTAAAATATGTATAATTGGAATAATATTTTATTGTTTGTTGTTTATTCTTTCTGTGATAACTAATAAACTTGGAATTAAATCATGGATATTATTGCAATTTATTCATTTGACGCCCAAAAGCAGTTATCTCTTTAATCAGGTTTTGTCAGTTTGGTTACTGCATAAATGTCACTTTCCAGAACAGCTTGGTTTTCAAATGTTCACTTTCATGAAGAGAAGTGTTTTCTGTAACTCTTATAACATATGCTTCTGTAAGGAAAAGATACATTTCCACTGCAAAAATACCCTTGTGAGGTTTGTTTTATGTTACAGAACCACCCATTGCTTTCACATTTTGTTTAGACTCTGACCATAATAACTCTGAGTCTCACAAATCCTCTAGTAAACAATTGGTAAAACTGTAAGAGATCTTAGAAAATAGGTTTGCATACCTCTCAACCTCTTAGTACAAGAAATCTGGACCAAAGTTAAAATAATAGTGGGATAAAGGCCCCAAAAATGAGGCATATTTTATAAACTAATAAAGTTGCTAAAATAACAGGATTTCCATTAGCATGCATTTTCTGAAAGATATGAAGTCTGAAACTCAGATGTATGCCATTATTTAATGACTTCAGTCCTCAGTGGTTTGCCAGAAAACTGCACATTTTATGAAGAACTGATAACAAAAAATAGGCAGAAATCTGAACATTCTTTGATATGCTGCATAGCTGAGAGGTATGGGTTTAGGCTTCGATACTGTAAGAAGTATGGGTTCAGTCTTCGATACTGAACCATCAAATGAGTTGAACCATACTAACCCCATATCAGCTTTGTAGTATATGGGTTTAGGCCCTGAATGCACCTGAGGTGATCCTGTTTGATTGGTGTGGTTGGCACTGAAAGAGCTGGCTGAGAACAAATGGGGTGGGCAGTCTTTGCTTACTCATCCAATACAGGGTGAGGGTTAGCTGAGGTTCTGCTGGAAGAGTTCTAAATAGCTCTAAATGCTGCTAAATGGATTCAACTCGCTATTACCTGATTTGACTTTTCTAACAGTCCCAGTGACACAAGGTAAGCAACTGTTAAACTGTATTGCCATCTCTGTGTTATTTAAATATAAATATTGATAATTTGTTACTGGTGCTCCAGTCCCCCCCCCCATCCCAAAGACATGCTGTAGGTGGATTGGACACTCTAAATTGGCCCTAGGCATGAGTGTATGCATCTGTGTGCCTTCTGTGGAAGGTTGAGTGCCGGGCTGGCAACTCAACACCATAAAACTCCACTGCCAATCATGAGCAGACAGGTGATCCGCTGTGGCGACCCGTAACTGAGAAAAGCCGAAAGAAGAAGAAGAAAAATTGATAATTTGTTACTATTGCTAGGCCATATATAGCTTGGAAGTACTAGTCCTGGAATGTTACTATATTACTGAATTAACACTTGTTTGTATCAGAATACTTTACTCTGGGTTATGCACTCTATACAGACTGATTGAATGCTATTACTGTTGACTACTGCAGGTAGTGAGCCTAACAGACTGCATGTGTTATATATTAAAGTCAAATGCTTATGATAAGAATGTCATCGTAAAATCACTGCTAAGGAGCAGTATGCAAATGCTTATGTATAGACTAGTGAAGTGGTTGCTGTAAGTTTCTGTTTGTTCTGATATTCTGAGTTACATTACATAGGTAAGTGCGCTTATCCAATGTTCTCCATGTGTAATATTTCCATATTTTCAGTCTTTTCCACCTAAAATTCAAGACTTTCTCTCTCTAAAACATCCTCCTTTCTGCTAACGAAAAACAAAAACCAATGAAGCTTGACTACTGCATACACATCCTGAGTTCTTAGCTCAGACATACAGGTACATTTCAGCAGGGAACATGGACAGTACCATTGAGATGTTGTTTGGGCTACTGTGTTAGTCACTTATGGCTTATAGTAGATTGCTGTTCTACTTGTTATTGTCTGTTGTCTTACAATAGTAGTGAGTGCACAGTGTCCTACCACAGAACCCATACTTACAACCTTACACAATATTTCTTACATCACTGCCTGACCTTCTTCTCCTTCAGGTAATTGGTTATATTCTTGCTGCTGCTCTCGCAGCCAAACTTAGTTTGTTCCACTCCTTTCTGCAAACTTTTCTGCACTCATTTTGTTTGCTGTGAAGCTGTAACTGTCTGAGGAAAACTCACCTGTAGATTCATAGTATTTTGCAGTACTCTATTCCTTCTAAACAGCTGTATTAACTTCAGTCTGGAATAGCATATCCCTTGTGCTAACAAAGTATGTGCTAGAGTAAGGTTCTTATTACATAAAATTATTCCACTGACAGCATAACAGATAAGACTCCTCCTACTTGTGCTGGAGCTGTTTCCCGCTACACTCCTTCTAACCCCCAATTTCCCAGGTACCCTTCATTGCTTTACATTTCTTGGACTTGTTCCCCGCCCAGACCTTCACTTACTTCCCATCCCTCTTAAAGGCATACACATAAATATAGATATAACCTAGGCACAAGAATACACACATTGGTCCTTAACTATCAGTCTACATTTAAGCACTTTAACTTTCTTTACTGTCATATTTACTAACTAACTACAGTGATCACAGCTTACACCATCCACTTCACTCCGCTGTTTACTCCCACCCCTCCTATATTCAAGCCCCAGTGTTCTACCTCCTCTTTCTCTTACATATCTCTCTCTATAAAGCTACATATCATGCTCCTCTTAAATATTAATCCACCCTTACTCTTCCTGTTTTTATTACCATATAACTTACCATACATCACTCAATCTAGTACAAATTTCTCCCACTGTGTGCCCTACTTCTATTCATACAAATCACCCACCATGAATCATTTCTTGTATATACAAAGACTCACCCAATCTTTACCTCAGATTCAAATGACTAAATCGGCATACCAACCACACCAAAAAAAAAAAAAAAAAAAACTGCTACTAGTCAAACCAAAACAAGCTTATCAAACATATCCATTTTTCTCTCTCTCTTACCACTCTCTGGGGATATTCATCCCAGCCCTGGCCCTTCTTTCCATCTTGACTCCTAGTAGCCTCCAAAACTCAGCCCAAGCCAGACCCTCCTCCTAATCAACACACCCATCTCCTCTCAAAACAAAGACCACACTACCATCAACAGAACCATTAAAACCCAACCCACCTATCTCAAACTCACCCAAACTTAAATTAATTTCCTTAAAGACTCATAGCATTTATAATAAAGTTTCTGAACTGCATGCTTGAATCTTCCACAATATATTAGATATTCTTGCCAGAACTGAAACATGGCTAAAACCCCATATGCTTGCCTCTGAAATATCACTCCCTGGTTATAATATCATCAGGGCTGATAGAACTGAAAAAAAGTGGTGGAGTAGCTTCACTATACCCTGACTATCTTGAAATCCTACCTTGCAATAAACCTATTCCCAAATTCTGTAGAACTCCTCATCTCCCATCTTAAACTAAATAGCCATAAGAAACTATGTATTACAGTACTCTATATTCCCCCAGGTAATAATGCTACAACCCTGAAAAACATCCTTAACTGGATCTCACGTACAATTTCTAATGAAAAGATAATCCTAGATGATGTTAATTTTCATTGGCAGATTATCACCACAAAATATCCGTCATCTTGGTGTCTGATTCTACTAAGTATGTCTCCAGTGGCACCTCTCTGATTCCCTCAGTGTCACCTCTCTGTATATGCAAACAGACTCAATGCCCATCATGTCTAGCAACACTTGCTTAGAACTTCCATAACCTCACTAACTTTAACCCTGCTACATTTAGCAGAATTCAAAGCTCCTCTAACTGGTCTATCTTGAAGAATAGTCTGCTTGATGAAGCTGAACACACATTTAACTCAATTTTCCTAAAAACCCTCAATAGTCTGGCTCCAACTAGAGCAAAAGAATAAATATATTTCTTGGTTATCTGCTCAAAGCAGGCACCTAAAATGTGAAAGAAATAGGTCTTGAGAACAATGGTTAAAATATATATCTACCCAAAACATACAACGCTTTAAAGAACTACTTAACCATACTAAAAGACAGATTATTACAGACAAAAAATCTGCTTGAATAACCCTTTACTAAATCAGTATTCCAAACCTAAAAAATGTTCTAGTCTTCTATTAATAATGCACTCTACCCTGGAACATCCACCACTCCTAATCCTTCCCCAAATAACACTCCCTCTGAAATAGCTGGTCAGTTTAGCACACATTTTATAGAAAGCATTAAAGCCCTTACTAAAGATTTTTCTCACAACAACCCTGACATGTCGTCTCCTCAGACAGCAAACACCCCATTTCACCCTAAAAGCCATCACAACCTCTTACTTTAAATCACTACTTCTTAAACTGAAACTCTGATCTCCTTCAGTAGATAATCTCCCAGCAGAATATCTTAAGCTGGCTGTCAGTTCCATAGTCTGTCCTTTGTCACTTTTAATTAACAGATCTATCAAGGAATCATTCCCCTTCTCATGTGATATAACCAATTTCAAACCTATCGCCATATTATCTTCTTTGTCAAAAATTCTGGAGAAGTGCATTCACAAGCAACTTCTTTGACATACTCTTAAGGAAAAGCTCCTGACCCCCACACAGCATGGTTTAGACCCACCCATAGCACTGCCATGGTCTTATTAACTTTCACAGATACTATTAACAAAGTCAGAGATGAAGGAAAACTTGTTTCCTCTGTATTCCTTGATCTCTCTAAATCTTTTGATCTAGTCTGTCACCCTCCTCTATCCTCTATCAACAGTCTTCCTTCAGGTATCACAACCCATACTACTATAGGTTGGTGGATCTACTTTCAAATATCAAAATACCAAAATCCTGAACTACAGAATCTTGAGACTGCAATGTCTAAACTCCTATATCCCAAATGTTTATAACACAAACACTCAAAATATCGAAACTAAACAAGCAAAGCCTAACTTTCCTCCCCTATACTAGCACAAAATAAAAACAACTATCTACTCCTCTACGTAAAGAAGTGGGCAAGCCCTCATACACCCCCCCCACACCCCCGGCTAATTAAATATATCAACTCCAAAACTGCACTACACCAAAGAAGATGGTAAAAATACTGTTCCATACTGTACGGCCAAAAATCTATGCTAACACTTAAAAATAACTCTTAAAACAGCAATATATTCTTAGGTAGCACACTTACCCTTCCATTGCAACAACTAAAACGTGTATTCCAAACCTTGTACAACTGCATACAAATCCAACAGAGCACTACCTCTGACCTTAGCAGCCGCCATACCTTTTTACCAAACGACTCTGTAATCTTAAAGAGATACCGTACCATTTAACAGTATACTGCACAACTAGTACCTTTCTTTCAGCATTTTGAGTGCTGATATTGTCAACATTCGAGAAATAAGACTTTCATCATTGTAGTTTTGGTATTTTGGTATTTTGATATTTGATAGTAGATCCAGTTTAACAGCTACTTAACTGATAGGTACCAGTCTGTTAAATTGCTCTCCACTTTTTTCTCCCTTCCTTGCTGTCAGTCAGTTGTGCCACAGGGCTCCATTCTCAGCCCTCTACTCTGTAATATATATTACTAACAATTTATATAAATCCTCTCATCAAGCTAGCCTGATACATTATGCTGATGATTTTACCCTAATATTCATTTCTGGCAACCTAATACATCTTCAGAGAATTACTCAAGAAACCTTTAACTCTGTTGAAAGTTGGCTACAAGATAATCACCTGCTACAAAATCACCCCACCAAAAATACTTTTCTTTTTATAAAATCCCATTTCTATGAAAAAAAAACAACTTTAAAATTTCTTCCTTAAAAAATACTCTGATTGATGTTACCCTACATAAAAAACTACTTGGTATGTCAATCAACAGCAATCTTAAATTTGATTTACACATTCACTGCAGCATCAAGAAAATCCATTAAAAACTAGGCACCCTACACACAGTAAAGAAATTCCTTACAGACTCTGTTAAGGTAACTTTAGCTACCACTTACCTCTTTCTGTCTCAGCTATATGGAGCCACTATGATAACCAACCTACAAGCCTCACTTAGTTCTAAACTTGAACACTAAACTTGAACAGAGCTATAACAAAGTTGCCAAATTGGCTTGCAACAACCCGTACCATACTCTCCACTGTTTATTATTAAACACACTTAACTGACTCAAGCTTCCACACCAGCTATATTATACTCAGTTCACCTTAACCCATAAAATCATCCATATCCCATCAGCCTCTCCAGCAATTAGACCCTTACTCCAAATTGTCCCCTTCGGTCAAATAATAAGCAACTGCTTACCATCTGCAAACCACACAGGGCTGCTGGGGTCAGTCTCTATTACAACAGAGTAGCTAAAACCTAGAATAAAATTCCTATATCAATCAGGTCTATCACACACCTTTATCTTTTTAAACCATTACTAAAATATTTCCTTTCTGCCTTCTGGCTTTGTCCCTGCTCCTCATCTTGGATATAACACTCAAACACCCTTCATCACCTTTCTTATACCTCCCTTTAAAGCACTAAATCATTTAACCTGCTTATCTCCTTTTAATACCTCACTTTATTGTACTTCTTAAACTGCTATACCTACATTTAATTAGCATAACCAAATTAGCATGTTGGGACTTGGCATTTCGAGAGCTGACATTTCAATAGGGTGCCAGCTCCCTCAATATCTCTAATTCTAATCTAGATGAGAAAAAGAGTAACTGCAGATTCAACCTGAGTCTAGCCCTTTAGACAGTTGTAGACAGGGTTGGGGGGGTATATAAACTGCAGTAGCTAGGCTCTTAATAGTCTTCAAGATAAATTGTCTAGTATACACATATGAGCTTATGAGCCTAATAACAGATTGTGGCTCAAGGGTCTGGGGTGCAACAACAGCACACAAAAAAAAATCATAGACTACATGCAGCAATTTGTTCAAGGAGGTTTTCCGATACTGAATTAACAGGTCAAGCTAATAAGAAGGCAAATAAATTTTCTGAGGATTCTGACATACTCCTGCTTCTCAAGGGTTTAATCACAATATTAGAATCTTGCAAGCCTTTCTCTTCATCGCTTTCAGGTAGCCTTGATATATAAACAAGCTATATTCCCTCACCATCATCAAGGTGGTATGTCCTTTCTTTCTAAGTCAGGACTATGCTACCTTCAATGGGGTTATGGTGACATGAGTATTTATATCCTCTGGAAAACTGATGCAAGGCTTATTTCCTCCATGCATGAATTTTCTAGAAAACATCTAGTTTGCTGCAGTTTGAAATGGAATAGGACAAGAACTAAGATGAAGATCTCTCTTTGATAGAGATGATTGGAGTGGATCTTTAGTGCAAGTGTTCTTAGCATTAAATAATTCAATTCTTGCAGGTATCTGGGTGTCTTGACAAGCATTACCTCTGCCAAGGCTGTTAGATATATTCTTACAGAAAAAATATATAATGGGTTCAGAGATGGAACTAAGCTTTGTTAAGGTACCTGTTCCCTGAAGGAGTAGTGGTGGAAGGATGAATGACAATGCAAATATTCTTCAGGACTGTCTTTCTCCAGGCAGGCTCACTAAAAGTAGGGCTTACAGTAAACTCTCAGTTAACCAGAGCTCAAGCAACCGGCAGAAAAATATCGAAGAAATACAATACAATTGTCATGTGTTGCACCTTCTGTTTTCCCCACGCAGAAACATACCTTACATTTTTAGAGTTTTAGAGTTTTAAAAAGGAAGATAGTAATAAATTCCCTCTCTCCCCAACATAAGAACAAGTCAAACCAAACAAATAGTATAGGGTACAGTACTAGTAAGCCACAGCAATGATAAAAGAAACCTCAAAGGGAAGAACAGTACTATTATACCATGACCCCCCATTAATATTCCAAAACGTGCACGCTGATTGGCCAGCGTGCACGTTGTAAATCGACTTATACTAATGGAAAAAGGTCCGGTCGCCCGTAATAATGTAATATATACGACAGTAAAGCAAAGATGCTAGATGCATGCTGCATCTGTGGAACACCAATACTATTTTGAAAAAGTAAGCATGCAAAGTTAATGTAAACTGACATTCCATCAAACCCTACATGTGCCATCACAAAATGGCTGTAATATGGCTGCAGCAACTGCTAGTAGAGGCAAAAGAATCTTCTACCAATAAGTTAGGAACCATGGAGGGCATAGAGGGATGGATTCATGAATGCCTACATGAAGTGTACACAATCTGTATTCAAGAGCATCTCTACTACATTTCTTTTGTTGTCTATTCACTCAGAAAGATTAAACTAAGTGTAGACATAGCCTGCACACTTTGTTAACCTTTATGAATCCTCCTCAATATTTAAGGTAAATAGTTGCTACAGTTTTGACCCCACACACACACACACACACACACACACACACACACACACACACACACACACACACACACACACACAGAGCTACATCACTCAGGTTTGACCACAAATGCAATACTGTATTTTAAAAGCTGGCATTGCATTAAAAAGATCCAGATTGTCTGATTGCACCCCCCCCCCCAATCTTTGTGCTGGGGGCCCCCACCCTAGCTATGCTACTGGTCATTGCAGTTCTTAAATCTCTCAGATTAGCCTCACTGGATAAGACTAACTCATGGCTCCAGTACTCACATTTGATAATCTTTTATACATTAAGAATCCATTATTCAGACTAACATTTAGTACTTCAGTGTTATCTAGTGTGATTTCTTTAACTACACTAGTTACATACTTTTTTCCTTGTACTGTTTACTTGCTGCAACATTGTTTTACAGCTCAGTAAAAAAAACTACACTTTCTGTGGATGTACTTGCTGGAACACTATTAAACTTGGTGAATCCCTGCATAGTTGTGCCGTTTGCTTTAGGTCATTGCATGACGCATTCCTTTGATAGGTCATTGCATGCCACATATCTTTGATTGTATCTGAAGAATGATGATGTAGAACAGACTTTCTCAGGACTTCACCCTCTGAAGTGGTCCCTGTTACCATTCCTCCTTTACAACTATCACTCCTTTTAAGTGCAAAGCATCAATACTTTCTTGTAGATTTCTTTTCAAGGTGGTACATGAAACCTTTTCTGCACAGTATTTCCTTTCCCTTTTGAGCTCAAATAGTCTCACACATGTTGCCACTGCTACTGTGTGCTACCTCTAAGGCAAACCCCGACGTACATCTTGGCATAATCTTTTATCTGCTTTTAGATTGACATGCTTCAAGCTTTTGAAGGTAGACATTTGAATTTTTCAAGTTTTTGCATGCTCAAGCTTCTGGTCTCAAGCTTGTGACTTTTTGGGTTTCTAAATGAGGATCTTCTGTACATCTGCATTTATCCAGTGCCATATAAGTATGCTGCACTTTGGGTATCTTATTATTAATTAAGTTCATTCTTTCCATTATTTTATTATCCTTTCTAACAAATAAGACTCACTAGTAGCTATTTTTAGGGGTGATAGCATATATTTTTACCCTTACTACTTGCTCAGAGTTGTATGTATATATAAAGTGGAAGAGGTAAGAATCAAACTTGTGTTAAAGATACTTCAGCTACAATTCATTGCCTTAATTGATAGCACCACATTTTCAGCCATTTGTCCTTAGACACTATTGGTTGGTGTATCTCCTAAGTCTCTAGCTGTGACTACCAGGAGAAATGTGCATGCAGGTAGTTGCACCTGGGAAGGGTAGAGATATTTTACACCATCTTTTCCCCAAAGATTCTGAGTTATTTGTTAACCTCAGTTCTTTGCAATTGAAGAGATATTGCACAGGATACATTGGCTGACATTGCTGACTAGTCTGCTTGCTTACCAACTCTGACTGTGCATCTGGTGTTATGGCTATATTCCTTACCTACATCTGTATTAGAACTGATGCGTATTACTCATCTTTGTAGTATAGCTCACCGTAGAACTGAAGGGAATAGCTCACCTCTATTAAAATAATACTTACTAAAGAGCTATCAGGTAAGCAGGTTCTGAGAGTACCTTTGCTTGTCAGATTTCATATTCACTATACTATAGTATATGAGATGTATGTTTACACTGCAGCTAAATATAATCTCTCTCATTCACATCTTTTGCTATTTTTATGCCTGTTGTGCTATTATTGCTTATGAAATCTGCCTGCTGTCAGCTCAGAACACATTTCCCAGTAGAGCTTTTGAAATAAAATCCATGAAGCAAATCTCCTATCAGATAAGCATATGGGTTGCCATAAATGCTGCTGCTGCTAGAGATTATACATTAAAACAAATTATGAGTGTGTCCTTGTAGAGACAAGTTAATCACAGTTGGACAGCTATGTATAGTTTTGTGGACTTTTTATAGAAAAATAGGCAAATCAGAGTCAGTCCATGTCTAAGAAGACTAAAGATAAGAGATTCACAACATTACAGAATGCACATGGAAGCAAATAATGTTTTAACAATAGTTTTATATTCTAATAATGTAAGAGCATTATGGTGGAAACAGCAAAATCTTAATTCAAGGAAGAGTGCTGCAAGACATAATGTGTGTAGGAGTTAGGACTTTAGTAATTGTTGCAGGACCACGACACAAAGCTTCCTGTAAAAAAATATGTCTATTAACTGCAGTGCAGCTACAGTTCTGGAATGTGGGGTCCTCCACCTAAATAAAACAAATATTTTGATGTTAGTCTTAAGGTGCCTAACAAAGCCAGATGCTGGTTATATTAAATTCTGAGTGTTATATGCAGACAGTTTGTGATAGGACAATTAATTAAATGCAGAATGGAGATGGGTTTCACACTTGGTGACCTGCAGTTTTTTTGCAGGACATGCTGGAAAACGAGAAAAAGATTGTATTACATCCAAATTTTCCTGCTGCTTTAGAGAGTCATACAAAATCTGACTATCAGTGCTACATGGGCTATTATATAATTTGTGCCTTATATCTATGGTACCAGGATGTATTGCTCAGTGAGATTGAATTGTTCATATTGTAAGCATTTAGGTTAAATTTCCTATTTGATGTGTTCACACTGAATTGGTACTGTAAATATTTTATAAGAGATGCTGATCTTGATAGAATATATTTTAAAGACTGATATGGTATGTTGGATCTTCATAGGCCAGATTTACTTTCTGTTTTTTATTGGTAGATTGATGTACATATACCTGAATCTGGCTATGGGAGACACATGTCATAGCATTTATTTCCTCTTGATGATTACTGCATAAACAGTCAGTGGTTCCACTGACTACCATTTCATTAACTGCTATCTAGTATGTTCTCTGTTTAGCCAAACAGAAATAAACCTCAGACATGGCATAAAGTGGCAGAAATAACTACATTAAAAAATCAGGTAGAAAAGTGTTTTTCATTTCTACCTTAAAAGCCAAACTCACACTTACTTCTACACTTCCTATCTCATCACTCACACTATCAAAACTTGTAATGTCTTGATTAATTTCAAGGAAGTAATGTGCTGTCTATGCTGGAATGGATCAACTTGTTTTTAAATTAAAAATAATGTATTTGGCTACAAAATACCATTGCCTTCTGAAATTAGAATGGCTAGGTGATATTTGCAATTGTTGTTGTGTCTTTTGGCTTTTCCCGGTTAGGGGTCACCACAGCGGAACTCTGGTCCGCTAATGATTGGCAGTAGATTTTTACGTGCTGAGTTGCCGGCCCTGACGCACAACCTTCAATGAAGGTACGCCCATTCGCACGTCTCCACACAGAAGATGATCTAGCTGAGAATCGAACAGGACAACGTCTTACTGTGAGGCGACAACTCTACTGCAGCACCACCACCGCAGTATAGGTGATATTTGCAGTGTATTTTAATATTTGTATGTACTAATCATGATGTGTGTGTGCGTGTGTGTGTGTGTGTGTGTGTGTGTGTGTGTGTGTGTGTGTGTGTGTGTGTGTGTGTGTGTGTGTGTGTTAGTGTGTGTGTGTGTTTTATATTTTTTATAGGATACAGATAATTATTTTTATCACCATCATCAAACATTCTTTAACACTGTATCCACGCAACCAGTCACCATAACAGGTAATTATAACTAAAAAAACTAACCTTCATGCATAGCACACACAAACATGCAGGGTGGTATTTATAGTCAGTAACATATGTTATGTACACAGCGTGCACTTGCTCAAGCTTCAGATGCACATGGTTCACAGAGCATTGTCACAAGTGTCCAAGTCTTTAAAACTCACAGAGAAAATTGTATGTAAATGAGGGAATATGACATTTACAGGAGGAAATGTACAGAAATACGTCACTGATGATATGCAGTGCAGCTCATTTACCACCTTTTGTGATTCAGAGTAGCAGAATGCTACTCAAATGCATATTGTGCATGTATACGTCATAAAAAGTTAAGCACCTGTATTTCTATTCACTTGGAAATAAATGAAGATATTTGATGTAGCGGTGAGTTTCATGTTTTCATATTTTGAAATGCTTTTTGCTGTGCTACCACAACTTTCTGTGCCTAAAATGGAGGTAATACTGACAAGAGCTGACACATTTCATTCTTGATTATTTTAATGATGACAAAGATATGAATAGGGCTTTGGTGAGACTGTATAGCTCACAGACTGGGTGAATGCATGGCGCTCCTATTCTTGTGAATATCAAGGTAAGTATAGATCTCACTGTAATTGCCGCAAGAACTTTTCAGAGACACACTGGGGACATATGGACATCTCACAGTCTTTGGCCTTGTAGAATATTGCAGTAGTTCCTTGATGTTACTCAAGTCCATGTGGATGAGCCTATCTATTTCCCAGAGACTCCAGAGAACTGAGCTACCAACAGATGTGCTTTCTATGGTCTTGCATGCTTCTCTGAAGTGCTTGAAGGGAGAGGTACTATAACAAGAAAAGATACCATTTCATCAACTGCTGGATGTTGCCTGATGCACAAGGTTATATCACCGTCTCAACCCAGCATCCTGGCAGTGCACGATTCCCACAGTTGACACACAAGGTCACCGTACTACCATTTTCTGCATAGCAGGATACCACATGGACATTTAGTAAATAAATATACTATTTATCACTCAATAGAGCTATGGCTACATTTATAAACAGTGAGTAAGGTTTAATAATTAACCACCCCATCTCCATGTGCCCGCCAGTTGTGTTTTGCAGGTGATGTAGGCTATATAGTCAAACTTGGATAATGACACCAGTTCAGAATTCACAGGTAGCTGTAGTAGACTGCTATGAGGCTTTCTTCTCACAGGCCCAAACAAACAATGAGCAAGTGTTCATCTTGCTTAAAAGCCATTTACACTGTCTGGACATTTCGGAGGGGGGATCTTCAATATTATGCTGCCATTGCATGCAGAATGTTTACTGCTTACTGTATTCAATGAAATATGAATTTATATAATTTTGGTGCACTGCTGCCACAACTATCACCAGCAGAGCTTGTGACAATGGGAGGTGCTGCCAGCACAGCTAGCTGGAATTTTGTACATAATTATGTCATTTGTGAATATCAAACTGATTTATACAAGATGCTTATGTTACAAATGTATTAGAACTGTATGTCATGTGTACATCAAACTGATTTGTACAGATGTTTATGTTGAAAAAGTATTTATACAGTGCTTGTTTTTAAAATGTATCCTCAGTGTGCCCTACTGGAGAGAACAGAAATGTATATGCACTATTGTAATTGTTTAAATGTATGTGCTTTAAAAGAGGAAACTGGGAGACATGAGGTTAACCTCAGTCCAGCAAACTTTAAAACATATCTGAAACTAAATCACTTTACAGGCTAGGCCATAAAGATGTTATCTCATAGGTTTCAATGCAGCCAGAGACACAAAGACTGTACTATGAAGCTTTCTGCATTGCCTTAGGGGTGAACTAATTAGTACTCTGGAAGCATGTAGGTATGAAATTGTTTTATGACTTCCAGCACCTGCCACAGATTTGAGCAAAAGCCCTTGTGTGTGTATTTTTACAGGTAGGTGCTAAATCCTGCCAGCTTCCAGAAATGGGAGCTTTGCATGGAACTAGAAGTCAGATGACCAGAAGTGATGTAATTCTGTAACCTATCCCAGATGTTATATTTTAGATATTATTTTGAGAAGTCTCTTCGTGAGACTGAGCATTCTGTATTCTGTCTTGGTTTTGATAACAAAAAGGACCATTCACCATATCATCTGCCTTGCTCTATTAAGTAAGTAGTGAATAGTGATTCTCGTAGATTCAGTAAGGAATATAGTGAAGCTTAGTTTATATATTGTTTTTCTTTATTTGTATGAGCCTGTCCTTCAATGCTATTTTAAATATTTCCTGTGATTTTGAACTTTGATGACACTGTGAATATATACCTAACATTTTCTTGTTCTTTTATTATTTATTATTACATATATTTAAACTGTTCATTGTGGCTGATCTTTGTAGAGATATCTAGGTTTTGAGAGTATTTGCATATTTATTTGGTGACACTGTGTGGGCCACTCCTAATAGCCTTGCTCTTGGTCAAACTACCATTAGCATTAATATTACATAGTAAACTTGGACACCCTTTGTTAAGGGCCTTTACGTAGCTGGTGAGGGATTCTGGTGGCAGTGATAACTACCTTATAGTCTGGGCAAAAGGGGGCATAGCTAGTAAACCTGTGCCAGCCTTTCCCAGGTGTGTGTGTGTGTGTGTGTGTGTGTGTGTGTGCTTTTGTGTGTGTGCGTGTGTGTGTGTGTGTGTGTGTGTGTGTGTGTGTGTGTGTGTGTGTGTGTGTGCGCAAATCTAATCTCAAAGAGTGTGTGTGTGTCAGCTACTTGGGCAGGGACACGAAGCACTGGTTGGACAGAGATAGTGTTAGAGGACTTAGCTTGGAACCCTGGCTAAGGACTCATCTCTATAGGTGTGCCAGTGGGGACTCTTATTGGAGATCTGAAAAAAGAGAGAGGAACCAGCCCTGTGTGCTCTTAAGGGGAAATTGTGCTTGACTGTGATTGATGCAGAGACCTGCATCTGGAGATACTGTGTGTGTTATCCACCCAGTGACTGTCCCCCACTGGTGCCAGTGGTGAGGATTGAGGCTCCTTGATTACTGGCCCAGTGAAGGATCATCACAGAACACCCAAGTGGTCATGCAGCTTCTAATCATTCACCACCTGAAACAGGTTGCAGTGAGGATAGTTAAGATGGAGAGCCAAGAGCAACAGAACAGCACCCCCACAGACAAGTTTTTACATAATATGTGGCAGTACAGGCAAAGTGGTAGCACCTGGTTTGCATTTGTGGGTCTCGACAATCCCTACATGACACTGTAAGGTTGCAAAGATAAAATTATGCAATGTTAAACGTAGGCATTGATATGTATTGCACAATCCCCTCACACTGTACATCAGACAGTCCTCCACACACAACGTACACATTTATGGTCACTGCTGTCATCATTTGCAAGTTTTCCTTGAATAGAAGCACACCAGTTGGGGAGGACAGACACTGAACAATAGATGGTGTTGTGAAATAGGGCATGCTTGATGACAGTAATTATTCATGCAGACAGAGTCTTATTAAAATTTTTGTGGATGCTCTCCTTTATTTATATTCTTAGGTCCTATCCTTTCATGCAAATGGATTGTAGGTACCACTCTGATTTATTTATGTTTTTAATTGTATAGAGATGTTTTAATTTCATGAGTAAGTATTATATGGTTATAATTTTTTTTCTTTTTTTTCTCTTGACTTCACGACAGGTAACTGCAGATTTGTTTTGACTTTCATATTATAGGCCTTTCATTTATTTTTTTGTTTATTAACTCTAAAAATTCTCTGCTTTATTGTAGTCAGCACTGGCTGAGGGAGGGAAGGTTTGTAGGTTTCATCTGGATTGTGTCATACACAATGTTACCTAATGATAGGGTTGAGCAGAGGGCTCAAGGGAATAGGAGGAGGTGCTACGATAAGAGACCGACATTGAGTTGCTATGGTCATGTGACCTACATAATGTTGCTAAGGCATTTGATAATGCCTGATCAGTATTATTTCAGTGGGACGAGGGCAGTGTGGTCCTTTAATATGCTGTTAAAGTCTGACCGTGTCCAATATTTTGACTCCTGGAGGTTTCTACATCCATGGACACTGTAGCTGACTGGGGAACCTGTGGTGCACATCTAACATGGTGTCACACATGCAGACCTGAACTCTGTTTTACAAAACTGTGTCAGCCATGCTTATCAGGTAAGTCCTTACAAATGTGTGGACAGAGGCTGACTTGGATGCTGTTTGAGCAACCAAGCTCCAGAGGAAGATCACCATGGCTTTGTCACTAGCCTCTTTCATTCCTGCATATTGGTAAAAGTCCTCAAGTATTCCTTGCAACACTCTCACCTTCTCTACCTGACTTTCAGTAGCAGTATACTGTTTCTGGATAATATTCTGACACATTAGCTTCTGTGCAAACAATGCATATGTGTCTGGGGAGCCAGTTGTGATCACTGCCATTTTCAAGCACCTCTGTGGACAGCTCCATGGTGAGTATTTCAATTTCTGACATTGTCCTGTCTTCTTCCAGAGGTTTCACATGTGCATTTGGGAGAGAGTTGAGGCTTCATGGGAATTCAACCTGTACTGGTAAAGGCATGTTCCCATGAAGCAGTAACTGAAGCACAGCATCAGCCGTGTAGGAGTTATCAACCTGCTGTGGGGGTGGAACCTCCACCAGTACACTTTGTGACTATGAGCCACTGTCCTCAGGCTGTGTCATGAGAATGAAAGTAATGTCATCAACATTGATAGCCACATAGTCTACTATAAATGGCACAGTTGCTGATACACCGGAGAACAGAAGATAAGCACTTTACTAATGTATGCTACAGTAGTCATGCTTATGTATACCTCTGTACATTCAGCAGTGTGTTGGTAAAAGGAAGAAATTCATCCATACCATGTGATGTTTCTGTGTGTGTGCAGGAACCATTTAGCAATCCAAAGTACCTGGTGGAGAGACATTGAAACAGGTATGCACTAATGGAGTCTGTCTACAAATAGGTTTTCTGTCCCAGTATCCAAACTGCCACATGATAAAATTGACCTGCTGTAGTAGCTGTGGACACATGCGATGGATATATGGTATCAACAGCATCTTGTATATAGTACCTCTGCCATCAATAACACTATCAAAATCATCACTGTAACAGGATATCTGGTTCTCCTCATCAGGTGTCAGTCTTTGTCCAGTGGAAGGACCCTTAAAAGTACCATTACAAAGCTCATTAGCTCTCTTCCTGCACTGTGCCAAAGTACAATATCAGACCTTGGTTTCATACTTTAACACAGTCTGCCTGTCTAGGACCCTCTTTTCAAAACAGGTGTTTACCATAGGTCTTAAGAACCTCTATGAGTACGTGGTTCTCCTCAGAAGTGAAATTATCCTATATATGTCTTGTTCTGTGCTGCTGTAATATGTTAACCGAGTGTGTGACTCTGAGCAAGTCATTTAACCAGACACAGCTCCCATGCTGAGTATGAAAAAAGCTCCACAGAGATCAGTGCTCTACCATGGATAAGAAACAGAAATAAAAGAAAATAAATCCTTGGAGCAACTCAGTGGATGTTACTAGCAGTGGGGGGGGGGGGGTCCTCCTACACCATCTTGAACAAAATCTCTACCTCACTCTGCTTGACTGTGTCTGTCACTTCTATGTAGCTCTGTTCATCTTTTGTTATTATCAGGAGTTTGTGAGTGCATGTGTACGTGTGTGTGTGTGTGTGTGTGTGTGTGTGTGTGTGTGTGTGTGTGTGTGTGTGTGTGTGTGTGTGTGTGTGTGTGTGTGTGTGTGTGTGTGTGTGTGTGTGTGTGTGTGTGTGAGCATGCATGGGCACACATGTCTCAGGAAAGCAATGCACCATAAAATACAGTACCTAACATGGTATGTGTCAATTGGCTATTGTGAGTGTGTGTGTGTGCGTGTGTGTGTGTGTGTGTGTGTGTGTGTGTGTGTGTGTGTGTGTGTGTGTGTGTGTGTGTGTATGTGTGTGTGTGTGTGTGTGTGTGTGTGTATGTGTGTGTGTGTGTGTGTGTGTGTGTGTGTGTGTGTGTGTGTGTGTGTGTGTGTGTGTGTGTGTGTGTGTGTGTGTGTATGTCTGTGTGTGTGTGTGTGTGTGTGTGTGTGTGTGTGTGTGTGTATGTGTGTGTGTGTGTATGTCTGTTTGAGAGTGTGTTTGTGTGTGTGTGTGTGTGTGTGTGTGTGTGTGTGTGTGTGTGTGTGTGTGAGTACATGTGGTGGGTGGGTTGTGAGTGTGTGTCCTGCAAGATGCTTAATGATGTGTGTCTTATTACATTCAATCATGTTGGTGCATAATAGTCATATGCATTTCTAATGGCAGATTCCAGGGACACTGACAAACGTAATACTGTTTATTGCAGCATATAATAAAATGAAACATTACTTGGTGTATAAGCTGAAATTGCTGAACGAATAATAGTTGGTAATTGTACTAATAGTGTTTTCTTACCAGGATTGTAGATGTACTTTCTGGCTTAAACTTTATATCAGAAGTGTTCAGAATATTGCTCACATTTACACTCTTGTAACTTCAATTTTAGAGCATGTTTTGTTTTTACTTTGGCTTCTGACTAGCTTTGCTTAAACACAGCAAACTACAGCACACAAAACGGTGACATACAACATTTCCTCAGATTTAGGTAAGTTTATGAAGGTCTTATGTCAATAAAGGCTTTTGTTAAACAGCTCTATGTACTGAATTGTTGTCCAGATGCACCCATCTTTTTGTTGCTGTAATAAGTTTGTACAATCATGAACAAGTGTTGTACAGTATGGGCAGGATTATCTGTCTAACTTGTACATGTACATGTCAGTGCTTCATGCCACAATATGCATCATCAAAGCTACCTGAGCAGCTTATCATTCCACCAGGTATAGTTCATACCCTAGCAGTTTTACTTTTACAGAATCGTTGCCATTTTGATTCTTGACTTTGGACAACAACAGTAACATAGCTAGGACAGAGTAAGAGGGCCGAGGGGCAACTGTCCCAGGCACAAAGTGTTGGGAGAGGGCTTTGATCAGGCAATCCTGATGTCTCTTTAATGCATTACTGGCTTTAAAAGTGGATATTTAATTTGCGGTCAAGCCTGAGTGTTGTAGCACTCTGTGTGTGGTCTAAGCTGTGGCAACTGCTTGCTACATTGCATCAAGTAGTTTGCTACAGTTCAAAAGCAAAAAGAAATCTTCTTTTTAAACTAAAATACAAGTGCCACAATGCTCTTTGAAGGCACGATATAAGCTGTAGCAACTGTTTCCTACATTACCAAACAATTTGCTAGTTTAAAAAGAAAAAAAAATGTTTTATTTTTTAAGTAAAGCATGACAGCTGTAGCTCCCCATGCAGGCAGGGTATAAACTATAGCAAATATTTGCGAGATTTGTAGCAAACAGTTTGCTACAGTTTAAAAGGAGAAGTGACATTTTTTTTAAATAAAATACGTTGAAGGATTGTTGGGGGCAATTCACAGAAATGTGACCTGAATGGCTGGTGCAGGAGGGGGAATGTCATGCATTTGGTCACCTGGTTGGTGTGCAGTAGAAGGAAAATTTGTTTTTGTTTGTTTGTTTTGAAGGAAAGGCTGGGGGTAGCGTGGTGGGCTTGGATCTAACTGTAATAAACTGATCACTTACAATGTAGTGAATGACTTAGTTTTGTGAAGTTTTTTTTTTTTGCTGTTTCACTTGAAGAATTGAGGTGGTAGGGCACTGGTTCATGGTTCTGGCACAGGGTGCTGCATACTACACTTATGGACAACAGGGTTGACTTCTGTGACAGCCCAGGGCAGAACACTAGGCTGGTACCTAAATGAGAATAAGCTTTTCTTATACCAGTATGCCACTGAGTATAGGGAATTACTGCATTTAATTTAAAGAATTTTTTCCACATAAAATACAAATCTGGACTGACCTGGCAGTCCATATGAGTTAAAAGACAGGAATTGCAAGAACTGCTGAGTTGAGCAGTGCAGTGCATATTTGATGACTGCCACAAAAGACAGTCCAACCAGCTTGCCTAGTGGCAGCAGACGTTGAATAGCAGCATCCTGAGTCATTCAGTAGGTATGTTTACCTTTGCTGTCGGTACTGCTGTGCCATTGTTATAACATGGATATATTTCTAGTCTGCTGCGTTAGATTCTAAATGTTATAATATGACACTGATATGCATTTAACTGTATTTTTACTGTGTAATGCAATGGTTTCCAATACAGACTGTACCAAAATATATACGCTAGACTTTTTTTTCTTTCTTTTTTTTTGTTATTACTGTCCTCATTTCTTTCCAGTAATGTGCTCTTCTGCATGTAACTGCACACAAGGTGCAGTTTTATATTTGTTGTCCTGTTGTATGTCCACTTGTTAAGAATGTGATGACCCATGGCAAAAGGGAACTCCCATACCTGCACATAATAAGTATAAAGCCATAAATTCCCAGACGTTATTAGACAACTTTTTTTTTTTTTGGCTAGCTGGACTATGTACATGTCCAAAAAAATTGTAGGCATGCTGTCAGTATTTACAGTTCATGAGCTGTCATTGAGTCTGTACCTGTCTATCGACAGTCACATACCAGGACAGCATACTGTTATTCTTTAGACATGCTGACAATGGCTATACTCTGCTAACAATGATCTTTCTCTTATTTCCTTTTGTTTTGCAAAATAGGACGATATTGGACTCAACCATTGCACCAACCTCAGAAGGCTAGAAAATCTGATCTCCTGGCCTTTAAAGTATGTCTTCTTTAATGTATTAACTTTATTTGCCATTATATACTCATTTCCATTATATTAATATTTGCTTTCTTTCTGCATTGTCTGTCTATGCAGGTACAGAACATCCTGGGGCACCTTAGCTGCAGCACCCTATTACTGAAGGGGCAGATCACCACAACCTATGCATTGCAGGACTGTTTTGTTGGGGAAAAGTGGTTGCTGCTCCCCTGTAAATAATTTGGGATGTCCTTACTAGCATGATCAGCCCCAGCAGCAGGCAGTAGTAGAGGATGCAGTTGACAGAGTGCTGCAGAAGAGTTGGAACCCATTCCAAAACCTCCTACAGTAAATGATAGACTTGTTGAACCAGTAGGGTTAAGGTGCTGAGGTACCAGAGACTCCCTCTCAACAATGGGAACCACCCACCCTGACAGCCCTGGGCAGGGCTCTAAATAAATGCCCGTGGGCTAGTTTGGTAGTGTGGCAATTCTGTATCATCTTCCTATCCCCATCATCTTTGTGCTCACCCTACTGTATCATACCAACCCATTGTGTATTGCCCCAGATCCTCTCCATCACCAGTTGTCTTTCTTCTCTCTGTTTGTCTTCCCCTCACTTTGTGGACCCTGCCTATTGTGTGATCAAACCTCCCTGTCTGTCTTGTCTTTTTTTATATTTTGACATGCTCATTATCTCTTCCCTAATTAACATCACTACCTTTACTTCTATATATCCTTCTCTTCTTCCTTTATATATTTCAGAAAATGGGGATCTAGCCTTCCAAAAAATAATATACCCACTTCTCTCTCCACATCCAGCACAATCCACTTTTGTTACTTGTTTTTTGTGTGATTTTTGATGGCGAGTTGCTTTCAGATATTTAATATGATATAAATGTACGTAGGAGACTGGGGTAAAGTCTGAGATTAATTTATCAGCTAGTAGGTTAGCTATATCTTCAGCTTTGGTGTAGTTAATATTATTTACAATCAGTTCAGTGCATTGTTGCTTTGTACTCATGAGATTATGAACACGTCTAAAAAGGCCTTGTGACTGTTCTTTGTATTGGTGGCTATGTTTTTGCCTTGAACTTGGCTTTTTTACATTTAATTAAGCATCTTGAGTTGCTTGTTTAATTAAATAATGAGCTCTCTATCATTCTGTATATTGCTCTTTTTAATTTTAGCCAGTAATATATTCCTTTTATTGTAAAGCATGTTGATATTAGGAGTTTTTTTTCTGCAGTATGTCTTTTGCTTGTTTCTATTGGGTAAGGCACATATGTGCAGCTGTTTACATGCTGGTATAGATTAGTGGTATATGCTTCAACATATTCAGTAAAGCTAATTGGGTTTGGTGGGGATTTAAAGCTTGCCAATGTATTACTTAGGAGTAGGTAGTTTGTCTTGGAGAAATTTTTAAAGGTACTAGGGGTGGAAGTGATCCCTGACGTCAGTTTTATTTTGAAGGAGACAACTTTATGGTCAGACCTTACAAGTGAAGAAGATATGGAAGAGATAATACAAAATGTATTATTTGTAAGGACAAGGTTTAATATGTTATTCAACCAGTGGGTACTCTAATTAGTTGTTCCAGGGTATTTGTGTTGACAAAGTCCAGGAATCTCTGTGTTTGGGCACTAGTGGTAGTATAGGTGTCCCAGTCTATAGTCAGGTAATTTAAATCACCTAGGAAAATGGTATTGGGTTTAATACTGATTGACTCCAGTTTTATTAGATAGGTGTTTTGGCTTTCTTAGGTCATAGACAGAGTCTTATAGCTAGCCAATATGTGGCAAGGGACCTTTCTGATGGTGATTTGAACATGAAGACACTTTAGTACATCATGCTGGTTTACCAGCCTTGATGTGAGTCTCTTCTGAACATAAATTGAGACATCTCCACATTTTTCCACCCTGTGCATTGACTGGTGTAAAAGTGTAGAAGGCATTATAGTCTGTACAGCTGAAGTGCTATCTGTTGCTTTAAATGTTATCTAAATTACTACACAAATTTCCTACTTTGGGAAAAGGGCTTGTATGGAGTAGAATTTCTTCTTTAGGCTCCTTGTATTGATTAGCAACACCTTCATATTTCATTTGCTTGTTTCCTTATAATAGTGGGTATATCTGATTGGCATTGTGAAAAAATGCACTATGGAGTAGATAATCCCCCGGATTTACTAACCTTCTGTGCAGGACTAATCTAGCCCTGCATGGAAGCGGCAGTTTAAGAGGAGGTCAGTAGTGCGCTATTCATATTAATAAAGGCATGCTGCCTGAACTCCTAATGCTACACGGAGTGTGGATGAGTGCAGGGGGCATGTCTGAGAGCAGAGTTCTCAGAATAAACATGACCCTGCAAAGTAGAACAGATGAATGTGTAAATAAATGAGCGAGACCACTCATAAGTGTCCACATATCCCCACCAACAGTCCCCATGTGTTCAACAGCAACAGTACAATCAAACAAATGAAGAAACCCTTGTATTTATTTTTTTTAAAAACCCGAGTACAGCTAACCGTAGGTGCGCTGGTTTACCCAATGCTTAGCTAAAGTTAAAGCAGCTGAAAAGGCTGAAGAGGATGACAAGGAATATATCTGCAAATGAAGCAGCACAGCAATAGTGTAGTGGTTAGAGCATCTGCCTAATGCACAGGCATTCCCAGTTCAAGTCCCACTGCAGTACTTTCCATGTGAAAACTGTATACGAACATACATTTGCATCTTTTTGCAGTATAATCTACATAATAACATTTAAATGTGAACTGGAGTGCTGCATGAAATGCACATGTGAAGTGTCTGTCATAATGAATAAGGCACTAGTAAGCAGGTTTAAGCACAAATAAGCAGTAATAAGCATATATAAGCACTAGTAAGCATGTTTAAGTGCGTTTGCATGGGGGTAAGCATTGCCTTCATAGATTAAGCAAAGTAGAAGTTAACTGAGTGTAAGAAACTGTACCCGGAGGTTAACAGTGCTTACCATCCCGCAAACCTGTGCAAACCCGCTTACAACTACTTTAAAGTGTCTTAATCACTCTGGATTCAATGGCCCATGTTCTGCCCAGCAACAAAATAAACTGCCTCTGCAATGCTCAAATGCAGGACTCTGTACACTCTAGTCACAGTAGTTAACCACTAAGCCATCATAGCAATAGATGTGTATGAGGTATCAGCAAACTAATTCTCACCACAGGAAAATCAAACCAAACATTTGAACTGAATCCATGTACAGTGTGAAGTGGTATAACCTACTACATAACATAAATATGTGAACTGGAGTACTGCAGTAAGGCCGGATGTGAGGTGTTATTGCAATAAAGTGTTGAAGTTCCCAGGACCCCATACAGCATACGTACACATGAATCATGGATACAAGACACATATATAACATGTAATGAAGAAGACATCAATGCCAAAAGGCAAATATAATGCAAATCGAATATTAAACACTGCTAAGCTTTGCAGAGCATTGCTACCCAGACTACTGGCAGGATACTACCATTGGGAGAAACAGTGTCAACCTGCAAAGTCTAATCTTAAACAAATGCATGTTCATCCCCACCCCAACAATTCTGCTAAAAAGAGTCCTTGGGGCAACATACCATGCCTTACAGGTAAGCAAAGAAGGATATGTATGTTTGCGGACAGAATGTGTGGGAACCCTGAAGATCCATGGGGTGAGACAATGTGCATGATGGGCCCTGAGAAGTGGAGAGTGGGCAATTCATAGTGGTGTGGTGAGATTCAGATGGAACCTGTAGGAAGGATGATTGATGTGGAGGAGGGAGGGGATGGAGAGAATGATGGGTAAGACATTATGGGCCGAGGCGTGCCTCAGTTGGACGTACCCATTCTAATGGGCTTGCCCCATGGATGAAAGTGAGAAAGGAGGGGGAGGACAGGAAGGTAACTGAGACATACCATTTCCCATGGCAAAGCACGGTATGAGTAATATGTATGTTGTATAACCCATGGAATAACATATATATATGAACTGAAGTACAGCTGCCATGAAGAAATATATATATATATATATATATATATATATATATATATATATATATATATATATATATATATGTGTGTGTGTGTGTGTGTGTGTGTGTGTGTGTGTGTGTGTGTGTGTGTGTGTGTGTGTGTGTGTGTGTGTGTGTCTGTATGTATACATATATGACCTAGAGTACTGCAGGACATGCACATGTGAGGTGTCAGTATCATTATGCATAAAGCAGTAGTCAGGTTACGCAGAAAGAAGCAGTAGTAAGCATATGTCAGCACTAGTAAGTGAATATAAGGCTGCATGTGTGTGTTTGTGCAAAGGTAAGCACTGCTAATTTCCGGTTACAGTGTCCTACACCCAGTAAGCCTCTAAATTGCTTAACCTATGTAGGCAGTGTTTACCCCCATGCAAACCCGCTTACAACTGCTCAAAAGTACCTTAATCACACTGTATCCAATGGCCCTTGTTCTGCCTAGCAAAAAAATAAACTGCCTCTGCAAGGCTCAAACTCAGGATCCTGCACATTATAGTTACAGTAGTCAACCACCAGGTCATCATAGCAATGGATATGAATGAGGTATCAGCAAACTAATCCCACAACAGGAAAGTCAAACCAAACATGTGAACTGAATCTATGTATAGTGTGATATTGGATAACCTGCCACAGAACATAAATATGTGAACTGGAGTACTGCAGTAAGCATAGATTTGAGGTGTTATTGTAATAAAGTGTAGAAGCCCCCAGGTCCCCATGCAGTATATGTACACATGAATCATGGATACCAGACACATATATAACCTGTCATGAAGAATAAATCATTGCCGAATGGCAAATATAGTGCTAATTAACTATTAAGCAATGCTAACCGCAGCACAGCTCAAGTTAGTAAGTGTAAGCAATGTGTAGGTGAGCCAATTCAATCTGCCTAGTGGTATACCTCTTTAAGCAGTGCCAAGCTCATGTAAGCAGGTCTGCCTATAGCTTAGCCTATTCAAAACTGGCCAATCAAGGGGAAGTGTGGGAAAATGGCCGTATTTAAACCCCACAGGTGGGAATACTACTCACAGCTGGATGCAGCTTCCTACTGCAGGCAGAATGGCTGGTGTGGGTGAAGGCACTCGATTTACAGTGCGGCGCTGGGGCATCCTGGATTCAAAAATCATGGTATAGCTCCTGGTAAAACACCATGATCAGAGACTATTGCAGGGCCAGTACCAGGGCTCGCAGTATAAAATGGAGGCCTGGGACTGTCTCACCCGTGACCTCACCAGTGCCACAGGTATCCCCTAGACTGGTGAGTAGGTCAGGCACCACCATGTTGACCTGAAGCGGCGGAGGGGGGATGTACTGGAACAGTGGATCCAGGAGTCTCAGCAGATGCCCAATGCCCCAGGACTAAGTACTCATTCTAATAAGTAGTTAATAATTGCCTAGCATGTGTATACTATGGATAGGTATGGCTAAATATCACTGCATTTCTCTGACAGCTGCAGATGAGCGGGCTGCGAACCAGCAACCTCATGATGCCAGGCTGCAAAGGCTGCATCGCAAGGCAGGTTAGTAATCAGTCTGCATGTACTGTCATGACAAATAAATATAAGAGCCTTAGAAAGTGTTGTACCAGTACAAATAAATGTGTAATAGTCTGTGAATAAAGGTATAACCCCTGGAGTGCTTCTGTTTACTATTCTCTCATATGTTGGCGATCTGTTCCATACTATAAATAGTAATGTTTTATCTTAAGCAGTGTCACTCACACCGTGGTATGCAGATAAAATGGGCATGAAGTCCTGCATAACAATGTTGGAAGTGCCAAGAAGTCAGTTATATTGTACAAGTTAGGGAGACTTAGATACAAAACAGCTGAAAGCTGTACATCAATTCCCTGATAGCACAGTGTACTGTGATGTTAGCTATAATATTTTGTCACAAACAGCAGGGGTTTGAATCCTGGGAGTGCTACTAAGTTGTTTGCATAATCATACCCCACAACTGTACAGATTTTGATACAATGTTCAGATAGAAAGCTGTATGCATACTTACACCCAACAGTACAGAATTTGCTAGAATGTTCAAAATGTACATAGTATGCATAATCATACCCCACAACTTTTCTAATCTGTCCAGCATGTCCAGATAAATGGCCCATATCACCAACTTGGTACCCTGTTCCCCTGAAAATCCAGTGTGATGTTCCAAGAATTGTAGGCAGCTGTCAATGACATATAACTGATATTCAAATGTGTACAGAGTCAGAGAATGTATATGGAAACAAACCTGTCATTCTAGCACCTCACCCAAAGTGTATGACAGCAACTCTCAACATATGTTGCATTAATAATAAAAAAACAAAAATGATCCGTAAACTGATATCACCGTTTTCCAAATTTTATTGTAACACACTAAGCGCTTTCACCCAGCCAGTCCGTGGGTTTCATCAGAGTAAAAGACATTAAAAACCTTTTCATTTTTATACAATTCAAACCTATCTTCGACCAATCACATGTCTACTTCAATTAAATTGTGATTTGGAACCATCAATTAATACATTTCTTGTTACTTTTGTTGCATTAATTAATTAAATTAAATTAAATTAAATTAACAGCATAACGCCTCACAATTATTAAAATAAACAACATTTCACAAAAAATATATGTACATGTAAGTACTAAGTAAACAGCACATGCATATTAATAACAATAATAGAAAGCACATTAATCAAATACATATAATATTTTAATTTATTTAACATTTATTCATATATATATATTTAAGAATTTTATAATTTAGAATTTAAAACATGATTGAATAAACACATTAATTTTTAGCATAAGAAGTTTTTAGTATTACATATTTTAGATAGACATATTTATTGAACATTGATTATATAATTTATCACTAATTTTAAATCAGGTTGTATTCATGAATTAGGGTTAGTGTATATGAATTTTATTATAATTATATAGTTACATGTACATATATTTTTTGTGAAATATTGTTGTTTATTTTAATAATTGTGAGGCGTTATGCTGTTAATTTAATTTAATTTAATTAATTAATGCAACAAAAGTAACAAGAAATGTATTAATTGATCGTTCCAAATCACAATTTAATTGAAGTAGACATGTGATTGGTCGAAGATAGGTTTGAATTGTATAAAAATGAAAAGGTTTTTAATGTCTTTTACTCTCATGAAACCCATGGACTGGCTGGGTGAAAGTGCTTAGTGTGTTACAATAAAATTTGGAAAACGGTGATATCAGTCTACGGATCACTTTTGTTTTTTTTATTATTAGTCTTTTGTGTTCGTATATGTTGCATTAACTTGTCATGCCTGTATGCAAGACACAAGTCAAGTATATAATAATTTATAAACGTACCAGTGTACACTATAAGGCCATTGTGTAGTGTAATAATACATGTAAGGGAAAGACCAATGCAGTGACTAAGAATGTTGTGAAAACTACAAGGATATATTAGTTGCTAATTGAACTCTCTCTCTCACCCCTACCATATGTGCATAATAACCCAATGACACTCCTCACATGGTATGTGTACACTCCAAACTTTTGTTGGGACATATGTCCTAGTGGTTTATAAATATTCACATTTGTTTCTATGCATGTGCCATGTGAAAATACACCCATATTGGTGGCCTGTTGCCATCAATGAAACCTGCATGCTCCTGTAATGGCCACTGTTGTTCCATATATGCATGTGTTCTGCTTTTTCTGCAACTGTGTTAAATCTGGTGTGCTGGGTTAATGGGAATACTTATACATGCTGTTATAACTAATCCTGAATGTTGTTAACTGTTACTAACCCATATCTGTCATAAACCTGTGACAACACAGCTAGTATGGGAAGGCTGGTCCCAGCGGATCCACCTGTCCCACCTCAGCTGGCCATGGCACCAGGCACCAGCAGGTCTGGTGCCCAGCCTGGGACCTCCTCCTCTGTGGGCCCTGCACCACCTTTGGATGGAACCACTGCAGGGAATGGGGCTCACCCCCCCTCGGACCGGGTGCGGAGGGGAACCTGTCACCCATCAACAGGTCCAGGACGTGGTGCATAAGGAGCTTGATCTGGAGTATCGAGAGCGGCTATGCCAGCTTGAGGGATGAGTGGCGTTATTAGAGGGTGAGCCTGCCCCTCCTACCCCCAGCACAGCCACCGTTGGAGCTGTGAAGGTGCAGTGGTGACTGCCCATGGGTGGGGACCTGAGTCCTACTGTTTCCAGTTGGGGGCTGATGGGCTTGCGACTTCCAAACACCCCTTCCCATCCAAGGTGATTACCCCTCGCATGTGTTATATACCAGCACTGTATGCTTCTTGTGTGTCTTGTCTGTTAACCTACCTCCCCAAATATACCTACTACCCCTCCCCAACATCCCACTCTCACCTGAAAAAAAGGGCAATCTGTTCCCACAAAAAAATCTTGCCCCATACATAGCTGTCCATTTTGCACGTGTCCACTGGACACATGTAATCTGGTCTAATTGGCATCACAATGAATATATGTTGTCCTCACCCCTCTCCCAGGGGTTTGAGGGTCCAAATGCACCTGCAAATATAGTGTATATGCAGAGCTGATGCTGTAGAAGAAATGGGTAGCTATGGACCTTTCCTACACCCTTCCTGCACATGCCTAGCTATTTTCCCTACTGTCTTTCCCTCTTTGTGCTCCATTTTTCACCACTGTCCTGTCAACCCCTTTTTCTTTTCTTTTACAGGAATTAGCGCAGGGGTAAGTGGCAGTAAGCACTGTTAAGCAGTGGTAAGTGGGTTTGCTCGGGTGTGCCTGGGGGTAAGCTATGCCTACACAGGTTGAGAAATTCGAAGCTGACTGTAAGAAAACATAAGAGGAGGTTTGCAGTGCTTACTGTCACGCAAACTCGCGCAAGCCCACTTGCAACTGCTTAAAAGTGCCTTAATCACTCTGTATCCAACGTCTCTTGTTCTCAGCAACAAAATAAACTGCCTCTCTAAGGCTCGACCCCAGGACCCTGCACTCCATACACAAATTGATTTACCACTAAACCATGACAGATATACATGACTTTGAAGTTTTCACAAACATATCATGCAGCACAATCAGTCAACAGTACAGGAAATGTATTATTATCACACCACATAACCTGTTAATGCAATAAGTCTGGACAAAGTATGCCACACTGTGGGTACAAATAGAGATATATGTCAACTAATGCTCTGATATACTTAAAATGTTGCTAGTTACACAGTTATATATATTAGAACACATATGTAGAAGGAGATGAAGTCTGAAACACAAAATTGTTGCCACTAGTTACTGACTTCAATGCTGCGATCATCCATGACAATTGCCAAGTGAATGAGGAACAGGCCAAAATATGAGCTGATCATGCATGGACATATGGACAGATATATATCTGTAAATGTAGACAGATAGACAGCTATATGTAGATATATATATTAATGTATGACTCACAAATAATCATATAACAGCAATTGTATATAGATACATATATATGTTTATATATATACATATATATATATATATATATATATATATGCACACAGATATATATATCTATAGATACATATATATAGATATAGCCATATATATATATATATATATATATCTATAGATACATATATATAGATATAGCCATATATATATATATATAGGTATATTACACATATACACACACAAAAGGTATCAGTAGCCATACATATGTGGAAGTAGTGTGGAAGTACTGTGTGCAAAGTATATCCCTCAGCCACAAGCCCTTCAACTGGCACCTGTGAAATATGTAGTATGACAACCATTCCCACAAATGAGAATACTGACATTAAACATATACCCACCCACAATTCAAAGGACATGATACGACACACAGGTATGTATATATAGATAACCATTATTCCTGTACTATACAATAATGTATGCCAGTACTGACACCACATAAGGTTTGAAACATGTAATCAGTCATGAATGCAAGGCCCACACAAAACAGTAGATGCAAGCAATGTGTATATATACCATACTATGCTGTCCAGGCCAAGGCCTTCAATTACTACAACAGTAGAAATAGGATTTGCCTTCAGAATATATAACAATCAACAATTACAGATGTAGTTCAGCAGCCTCCAATTACACCCTGTAGTCAAGCCCTAGGGGGAAAAGTAGCACTTGTGTTAATGTCACAGAATCTTGTACATAACAATGCTTAACCTAACATCTCACTATCACACTGAATGTCATTTTCTTAACAGTTATATCACTGAAAAGGTGCCATAGCCTAGGTTAATGGCATAGAACCTCCCCCCCATAAAAGGCTGTATAAGGGCAAGGAACACTGTGTACCACACACTTACCTCTGGAATGTAAAAGGGCACATATGTGTTCTCCAGCTGTTGCCCCCATATATATGGACTTGGCCCAACAGTTGGTGTGGGAGTCCATGACATGACTGGGATGACAGCAGTAATGATAGTGGTAAATAATGATAGGCCATTACCTAACAACCCTTCCTGTATTGCAGCAGGACAAAGACTGGCATATATGTGGAGGACAGAGGCAGGAACATTGGACCATATTTGCATTATTGCTGTTACACACCCTGGAAATTGTTGGTGTTACAGGATTCGTTGCAGCATACCCTTATGCAGGGATACGACATTGAAATACAAATGGATGTAGCCATGTACTGATAGCACTCAACAGACAGAATGCCACATATATATTTGTGACAATACCTGTGTGGTGCACAGACAAAACCTAACAGCCAATTCCCCTGGTATCATACGGATAGGCCCACAGTTGAGAGCTATGCAGACAGACAACATTCTATAAAAAGTACCATGCACACAGAAACCCTGTTAGAACAGCAAGATACATTGTACACATCAACACTACTCACGCTATCTATAGGTCTGGAACCTTACCCACATGTGGATTTGGCCTGTGTCTGCAGGTTCTGCTGTAAGAGGTATTGCTACCTGCTGTCTGTAACACTGATGCCCACACACAGGAGGATGTCATCCATACTGTAAAGTTGAAGAGACAACTCCCACAGAAGGCAGCAATTTATAGTACACAGTTGCCATGACAGCGGTTATCTGAAGTACTACACAGCAGGCTGCATGCAATTAGCAACTGGTGAACACTGACCGGTACACATGCTACCACCTGATCATGTGCAGTGCCTACAAAAGCATGCTGCAATCTAGTCAAACCAGCTCAAACACTCTACTGGAGAGACAGAGAGAGAGAGAGAGAGAGAGAGAGAGAGAGAGAGAGAGAGAGAGAGAGAGAGAGGAAAAAAAAACCTTCAAGAAAGTTCACATGCTTTTTGGCCCCAAAACCCGGGCCGAACCACAAAGGGAGGGGGAGTGTCCATATTCATCAAGGACACCCACACCTCCAGGTTAGTAGCAACACATGAAGCATCAGAGACCATACAGGTGCAACTAACCATAGGCAAAACTGCTATACAACTGGTAGCATGTTACAGACCACCCTCCCAATCTCAGGAACCCCACTCAGCCTTCCTGAAGACATTGGAGGAAATGAATATATCACAAAATACCATCATACTGGGAGACTTCAACTACCCAAACATAGATTGGGTACATTATTCTAGCCCTAATACCCTAGCCAAAGGTTCCTGTAATTTATAAATTCAAATGCACTGGAACAACTAGTCACCTCTCCCACTAGGGGAGATAATATACTAGACCTGATCATCACAAACATGGGGACAAAATGCTCCACACCGGAGGTATATCCCTCACTAGTGAGATCTGACCACAAACTAATCACCCTGGATATACATATCCCACCTCCACCCCCAGCACAAAAGACCACAGTGAAAAACTTCTCAAAAGCAGACTTCACTCTTCTTAAGACTGAGATGGTATCCTTTAAGCCCACTGTGCCAGTGGATACCACATCCCACAATGCCGAATCCTTCACAAATGCTTTCTATGGACATCTCCAAGAATGCATGGATCATGCAATCCCAAATAAATCCAAGTCCCTCTCCACCAAAGGCAAGCGTCCTGTCTGGTGGACCTCAGCCATTAACAAATTGTATAACAAAAGAAGGAAGCTACTGCACGCCAGAGCAAAATCCCATGAAGGGAAGACATCTCTGATCAACATTAGCAGAAAACTACGTTCTCTCATAAAAACATCCAAGGCCAACTTTGAGAGAAAAATCGCTAAGGACACTAAAGATAACCACAAAGCCTTCTTCAGCTATGTTAGAAACCTGGGCGGAAACCCTCAGATATGCTCAGAGTTAGTTCACAACAACAAAAAATACACTGAACCCACAGATATTGCCAACATTCTGGCTGACAGGTTCAGTGCAAATTTCTCCCCTCCCTCACCCCCAAAAGAAGAAATACTTATCCCAGCTGAATGTAATCTCCCTGTCATCTCAGATGTCCAAGTGAGAACTGCCCTAAACAAAGCTAAAAACACAGCATCAATGGGACCTGACAGTATCCCGGGTTGCGTGTTACGTGAACTCTAAGAGAAGCTAAACCCACACATAAAAATGCTATTTAACCTTAGCCTTACTTCAGGATATGTACCTGAACACTGGCGTACAGCAACAGTGGTCCCACTCCACAAAGGGGTACCTCTACAGACCCTGGGAACTACCCCCATAAGCTTAACCAGCCTGGTCTGCAAAGCTATGGAAAGAATCATTATGGAACTCATAAACAGAGACATAGGGGACCTACAGACACTTGACCCCACCCAGTTCGGCTTTGTAAAAGGCAGATCCTGCCTTTTGAACCTGGTTGACTTTTTTGAAACAGTCACTAGAGCCATTGATGAGGGCAAAGCAGTCCATACAGCCTACCTGGACTTGGCTAAGGCCTTCGACACAATACCCCACTCAGGCATCATAGATAAGCTCAACAGCTTAAACGTAAATCCTTATGTCACTAGATGGGTTGCAAACTGGCTAAAGGACAGAACCCATAAAGTTAAAATTGCCGGAGCAATGTCAGACTCAGCCAGTCTCAAGTGGTGTCCCACAGGGATCTGTCCTGGGACCCCTCTTGTTCGGCATTTATTTCTCAGATGTTAAAGCAAACATGGGAGGGTTGTGGCTGACAAAGTTCGCAGATGACTGCAAACTAGGCACCATAGTCGATACACCAGTGAACATATACATCCTACAAAAAGGCCTCACAGAAACGGACAACTGGTGCCGGAGTCACGGCCTTAAACTAAATGCCAGAAAATGTATAGTCATCCCCTTTGGGAAAAACAAAGTACCCACAAATTATCACATAGACAGCAACCCACTGAGTACGGAAAAAGTAATCAGAGACCTAGGGACCCAAGTTGACAGCGACCTCTCATTTGACACCCACGTTGCCAAAGTGGTTAGAAAAACATTCTACCTTGCACACCTCATCATGAAGGGATTCACATCCAGATCCAAGGATGTCATTGTACCCCTATACTCCTCCCTCATCAGACCCATGATTGAGTACAATGCCCCATTTGGTATGTACCTCACCCGGCATTTGCAACAGCTGGAGAGACCACAGAAGTACCTCACCAAGAGGATCAAGGGTCTTCAACATATGTCTTATTCTGCCAGACTAAAGAAACTTCAGCTCTATTCAGTAGCATACCACCTGCTCAGAGGTGATCTCTGCCTGACGTACAAGGCCATGTCCAATCAGGATCTGATGGACATGCTCCACCTCAAAAAATCCAAATCCATCAGGACCATGAGAGCTAAAGACTTAAACCTCGGCACAAGTATGAATAGGACATGCTGGAGGGATAGATTCATAACCCAGAGGCTTCCCATGCTTTGGAACAAGATCCCAGTTCATATTAGGCAGAGCCCCTCACTGACTCTCTTCAAGAGAAATCTTGATGAGTGGATGGGAGATCGTAAGTTTACCCCAGGGGTCACATCTTTGTCACTGCTAGACAGGGGCACAGTAAACTAATTCTTTTATATAAGGGGACCTTCACTGTGTCACTACTAGACAGAGGCACAGTATTCTAAATTTATTCTGTACAGTTTTGTACCATTTCATGGGGTGGCAAAAGCCACATCACTATGGCTAGGCTTACAAATGCCCCAGGGCAGATAGCCTAGTACTATACTATGAAACTATGAAACTATGAAACAAAGCTCAGGGTTGTGTTACAAGCGGAAACAGCATAACAGGTATGTGAAACAGATATGCATTTATTGGCATGTAGTATATGGCATAGAATAATAGGATGTAGGCTGTGAAAAGATGTATATGTGGCATCAGTACTTGTTCCTGTAATGATGTTGTGCTCAACAACTGCACTGGACAGTAGTATCAGTCCTTGTGGGCAGTAGGACATACCTGTAAAATGTGCAGACCAGCAGTGAATGGCAAAGATGTGACCCATGATATCTGTGTTCTGTAAATGGTGGGAGTATTAATCCTGCCATGATAGACACATGGGTGAGAGACCACACCACCTGCAGGACAGTCATGTTAAAGTGTAGCATAGCATGCCTAACTACCATAGCAGTATAATATGCTTATCTAAAGTTTGTCACCACATATACCCCCCTAATGTTAGTCTGTGTTCACATGTGACATCTGTCTATGTTGCAGCAAGGCAGAACAGCTCAGCTGTGAAGTAAAGAGGGTACATGAGTGTGGTCCAGATGTTCGGATGCACCCCACATACAGATACATATATGTGTGATACATATTCACAACTGTGTATGTGTACAGAACCTCGGACAGTTATACATTTATATAGGTATATAAGCAACACAAAATGATAGCTACACATATATGTATATATATATATATATATATATATATATATATATATATATATATATATATATATATATATATATATATATATATGTGTGTGTGTGTGTGTGTGTGTGTGTGTATGTATATATATATATATATATATATATATATATATATATATATATATATATACATGTCAATACATTTCCCCTGCCATGACATGTTTGAGAGAACATCACATATCAATACACAACATGCCTACACACCAGTACATGGCTGCAAGATGGAGTGTGGAGTGAGGTGTGTAACCCATGTTGGGAACACATTGCAACTGTATGGGATGGTGGGATATATATGTTGGTGAAGGGTATTAGACACATATTGGTATGTAGGACTGGTTGGGTGACAAGTGACAAACAAGACAGCATACAGGGCTGGTATATGACACATGTGGTGGTTAAACACTGTGGACAGGTAGTTACATATGGAATGTGGAGGCCATTGAGCCCCCACATGGGAACAAAGGGAACATGATGCCCACCCATGGACAGTCACGACAGCATCTACATGGACATAAAGGTGCCTGGGCTGTGTGCTGGGCAGGAGGGACATGCATGTCGAACCTTGTGTATGTGTACTGCATGCCTCCAGGTGATGTAGCATATACATCATGTCACTGTGGACCTCCCTATGCCCAATACTCTTGACCTACCTGGGTGACAGACACATGTCTGTGTGTGTTCCATGTGGGGACACACCATCCCCTGAGGTGGTTCCACATGAAGGTAGTGATGGAACAGTAGATAATGAGGTTCCATGGTGGGCCACAGATGTGATGTGGACTGGTAACATGTGCACATTAGGTTGGAGTGGTGTTCCTGCTGGCAAATAACCCCTACACATACTAGTGTGTAACTGTCATGGAACATATGTGGGCTGTAACAGTCCACACAATCCCAGAACATGTCCAACAGCATGCATAGATATCCCCAATATTACAAAATGGCAGATGTGTAGCAATCACATAGCAGACCTACCACATGCATATGTGGAAACATAGTGGCAGTGACAATGGCATGCAGGTGAAATAACCTGTAACAGCCCTGCAACTCTAGTGTCCCCACAGGGAGCATGTCTATAACCACATAGCAGAAAGTGTTGTACAATACAATATATGGCCCAATGGTACACATACCAGACACATACCACTAGCGTAGTGTGAACATTATGTTGGAGCTGATATGGTGGTGGGAGACTGATATGTGTATTGTATTATGGTAAACTTGACATACGAGTTGCTCAGACATATTTCCATCATTACGTCTTTCAGGGAGTATGGCACACCTGAGAAATCCTGCATACAGTGCCGCTGAGGAGAAGATCATCATCACCAGCATCATCCACAACTATCAACTGCTGTTGTCATGGACAAGCATGGACCAGAAGGAGAGAGCAGCCATGTGGACTGATGTGGTCCGCAAGGTGAATGAGGTGGGGATGCACAGCCATACTTGTTTGCAGGTCCGCCACCATTGTAGTGACCTGCTCCGGCAAGTACGTCATCATGCTGCTGCCATGCGGGGTGACCACCTTGCAACAGGGGGGTATAACATCCATCCTCCCCTCACCAGAGTGGAGGAGCTGCTCATCAGCCTGGTAGCACCTGCCCGCCTACAAGAGCTCCAGACCTATACAGTCATGGAGGTGGGTGCTACTCACACACCACACATTGAGCATGCAGGTAAGGTTCCAGGGCATATTAGTAGACTACTGTAATGTATGCACCTGTACAGATTGACCATTCATATGTGAGATGTGGGGTATGTTGCTGTGTAGTACCGATAAGCAGTAATGCATAATCTGTAGTACTGTGGACTTCAGCTGTTGTTGTACTGTAATATTGCAGCCACCCTGTAGCAATGCCATAGCTGTGGCCACTGACATCAACTCTAATCCATGTCAATGTAGGTACCTCTGGGATACCAGCAAGGCAGTGGCTGGATGCTGGTGAGTATGGTTTAAGGTTATGCTTGGCAATTGACTGTGCATGTCATAGCTAAGGTGTAGGCCATGTACACATCTAACACACCTACCCATAGTGCATGCTGTACATGTGCACTGACACAGCACACACCTCACTAATGGGATTACCAGCCTCAAACACAATGCAATACACAGTCCATCTCAGACAACTGTGGCTAAACTCCAGTGCACATTGCCCAGGCACAGCTAACATCTGCCCAACATACACAGCTATGTCATACACAGAGCAGTTGAACATGCTACATATAATGACATCTCACTCCCTCTGTTAACACATGCTCCAGGGTCCTAAACCTAATCAACACATTACACAGAACATACTGGAGGGATAGGGCCCTGTCCTGGGGAATCACCACACTCTAGAATGGACTACCCATACATGTCAGGCAAAGCTACTCATTGGCCCTCTTGACAGAAACACTTGGCAATTGGATGGGGAATGGGGGAATACACCCTGGGAAGCATGTGTGTGCCACAGCCTGACAGGGGCACAGGGGAATAACATTAGTGGGTGGTGCATGGCAGGAACCCCTGTGGCTAGGCTTATGTAGGCCTTAGGACCAACAGACCAGTACTAACCTATGAACCTATGTGTACCACAGGCAACATCAGCCAGGGCCCAGTCATGGTCAATAATGGTCTCTACCCTCACCATAGGTACAGTACATTGTCTCTGTGGTTGGTCTAATGGTAATCTACCACTCATACATACACCACTGATGATGACATATGTGAATACACATCAAGCAGTCACTAAACACATGTGTCCACATGTGATCCAGGAACTCACAGAGACTGTGAGCAGCAGTGGAAATACACCTGACACACAGAGACACATCCTGCAATGGTGTGTACACCAGTGAAGTATGATGCACAGTACATGCCAGGGTGCTGAACAGATGCACAGCAAAGCTGTGGACATGGTTGCAGTGGGTTCCAGGGGGAGGGCCATCACCTACAAACAGAAGCCATGCATCACAGCCATGCATAATGTTGGTAATGGGGTTGACTACAGGTGCACTGCATGCTGTTCAGCCCCACATGTACTGCATGTGTGTAATTACAGGTATGTGTGTGATACTATACTGCACCATCGAATGCTATTGTGTGTGTTATGGGGTTGTGGGAGCTGTCTGTAGGTGCTGTCTGGTGGAGTGTATGAGTTGCCATGTATGTCGACTGCATATGTATATGTCTGTGGCCATGTCTGCACACATTGTGTATGTGTGTGTGTGTGTGTGTGTGTGTGTGTGTGTGTGTGTATTTACTGTTTAGTGGTGTTGTACAGGTCTTTCAGTCTGTTTCCTGTTTTCCCCTCACAGGTGGTGAGGTGTGGCTGGGTCCCCCCCGCAGGGAATCTGATGTCACTGATACAGACAGTGACCATGAAGATAGGTGTGTTGAAGCACAAGAAGGGTTGACAGGGGCAGCCGCTCTGCCACCAATTGACAACCTACATGTATCCACACCATCCATGCACACAGTCTCACTGCCTTTACACACCTCATCACCATTGGTCCTAGCTGAGGGACAGCCTACGATTTTGCATGGGCCAGGGCAGTGTGGTATCTATGGCATGTGTGTCAAGACACCGCAACCATAGCCAGATGTCTGGTGGGTTATCACACAGGCAGATGTGCAGCGGTGCTTGCAGGAGCACTGCTGGTCATCATGCTCCTGGCAGATGTGCAACATCTATTTCAACCACACGCATGTTCCAGACTGTCATGGAGGCACAGGCATACATGGAATGGTACACCAGGCAGGGTCTAAGGGAGCAGAGGGCTCATCACACTTCTGTAACTGACAGAATCCGTGACTTAGCAGGTGCCATCCATAATTACACTGAGGTCATGGATAGACGGTAGGGTGAGACATTGGAACTCATCCATAATGTCATGTCCATACATCAGAACAGGGCGGGATGGTTGTGATGGCCACATGGACATATGCCAGCAACACCAGCAGCTGGAGGTCACTGTGGACGTTCAGTCACAGCTGCTCCCATATTTGCAGTACCAGCCCCTGCACTGTGGGGGGGGGGCTGTCCACAATCTGTCATAGCAGACCACGTGCATGTGGCCCTGGCCAGTCCCAGGAGGAACCTGGATCCAGTGGATGTCTGTCAAACTCAGGGGACAGAATTCAGTCTGGCTCTGTACCTGATACTGCCTGCAGCACCCCTGCCAGGCACAGGTCCTGTGTCCATGGCCAGAGACAGTGAACTGCAAACCCTGCCAGGTACAGTCTGCAACTGTCCCACAATTCCCTGTATAGGGCAGCCACATGGAGGAACTGTGTGCATGCAGACACACACACACACACACACACACACACACACACACACACACACACACACACACACAAACAACGAACCTAGGGCAACCACATACCTGCACACACGACATCACCAGTGGCCCATAACAATACTCAGCCCCCTCAAACACACACACACACACACACACACACACACACACACACACACACACACACACACACACACACACACACACACACACACGTCATCAATTGTATGGCTCAGCCTAGGCCTCTGGCAAACCAACAACACACCCTGTGCATATGATGATACCTGTGCCACTCCCTGACATCTGTAACATCGATGCAGGGACAGGCTAACATGGTTCTGATGCACAGGGTGACTGTACAACACTGTAGCAATGGAATGATGTGCTAATATCTTGGAAGGTGTAGCTGTGCAGCCATGATGCATCATAGCTTTAATTAACAATATTGTATTGTTGTCACCAGTATCTGTTCAGATTGTGTTGTGTTTGTCCATGTGCCAGATGGCTGATGGGTGTAGTGGTGTCAGCAGGCCTTCTACAGTGGACACCAGTAAGTGCAGTGGGGGGTACACATGCCATGGCTGGGTACAACACACAGTGCCTTTGGTTAGGATGCAGTACAGGTACAGGACTGTACACATGGAGGTATGTTCCTGTGCAGGTAACACATCTGTTGCACATGTAATCCCACCAAGACAGGATAGGCACAACCACACAGTGCTATATATGCAGTCTGCAACGTGGATGACATTGAACATGCTAAAAGCAGGGTGTATGTCCCTCTCCCCACTCTACTGCGATCCTCACCTAAGTAACACATGTGTGCCAATGCCGGTGGCATAGCCCTACCCTTAGTAGGGTGTGAGGAACTCAACTACTGTGAATGGTGTAGACGACAACTAACAACCTGATTACATACACTGTACAGTAACACAGACAGCTATGTGGGGGGATAGATGCAACAGTAACTGCAATTATGGCAGTGAAGTCGACAACAGCCACATCCAGTGAGTTATAACAACCCCAGTAGTGCTGCACACCTCAAAAGTGTGGAGGAGGCATTGACACATCTATGACCTGTGAAGGACTGTATGCCCATGGGATGGCACCTGTGGTATGTTGACATATGACAAGCAGTCCTGGTGGAAACATATCCTGTGAACGGAGGTAGATCCCGTAACAACTACACACATTCCTACAAGCGGGATGGTGTACAAATGCCTGCTATGATCTACATAGGCATTGTGCACCTCCTAACCCTCCTCCACACCTGTCATGATTGGGTTAAGGAGGTATACCAGGTTCAGGTTGTATTCTCTGCATTTGACAAGTCCAACATTGGTGGGGTCCCGTGGGTTGAGATAACCAGTGACATTGGTCATGGGTTCATTGTTGGTATGTTCCATGTCCCTGCAGACCACGGTCATCAGGCTACCGGGTGGTAATTCCCAGCTGACATGGTGGGTTTGTGGATACCTTGCCAACGTTGGTGAAACCATTGTCAGGTGTAAGGCTATTGGATTGTATGAGGGATCCCAGCTACTTACTGCACCTGCCCAGGGGGTTCCCCCAAGCATGACATGTCACTTGACTGTACTGCATGATATGTTAGTAATGCCAGCCTTACATCCTACAGATGGGATGGAGTACTGTTAACATGTACTGCCCTTGTCATGTAGGGTCCTGCTTATGGGATCTGCTAAGGCTGGTATTGTATTGCAGGCCAGATGTACTTGGCTGGGGGGGAGAATACCTATCCATGCCAGATGTATGTTGTTTGGGTCTCTCAAACCCATCAATGGTGCATGTGGACATATATGTTGTGGTTACGTTCCCAGTTCCATCTACAGATGTATGTCCATTTATGCCTATATTGATATATATATGTGTTCACCTTTGCCAGGGGGACAATCATTCCTTTGAACGGCCCTTTCTGCAAACCGGAAGGACTAACCCATCATTTCTTACTGCACTACAATTAAGAGAATTGCAGTTCTAAAGGCACCTTCGCTGACACTCGAACTGCAAGTTGGAATACATATCATAATGGCGGGGGGCATGTCTCCTTGCACCCCCTCTTTGGGGGGCTGAGCCCCCACAACCCCCCTACTGTGATATACAAACTCCTGGTGTGCACTACAGTGGGAAGAGGCAATTATTCCCTACCCCCACTATAGTGGCATCCGCAACCAAATTGCCTAATCTGCAATGAGCGAATGCATAGTGACATTCGCACATTGCACATTCGATGCATATATATTGCAGGATTTTGCAATGTTGAGAACATACTTTAGGCCTACCAGTTTCCGGACACATGGATTTCTCCCTTTGAAAGGTGAGCCATATATATGCTGACATATATGCATTCCTAGTGCTGTCTATATGTGGACATATGGATATATACATATATATTGATGACTGTATGCGTATCTATGTATATATATATATATATATATATATATATATATATATATATATATATATATATATATATGTGTATTGGCTTATATATATATATATATATATATATATATATATATATATATATATATATATAATGATATGTATGTGGAAACATCATTATTATGCATATCTGCCATGGTTTAGTGGTAAATCACTTTGTGTATGATATGCAGAGTCCTGGTTATGAGCCTTGCAGGACCTGTTTATTTTGTTGCTGGGCAGAACACACAAACCTGCTTACAACTGCTTTACAGTGCCTTAATCACTCTCTATCCAATGGGCCATGTTCTGGCCAGCAACAAATTAAACAACTCTGGCAAGGCTCAAACCAAGGACCCCACACACCCTAGACAAACCGATGTACCACTAAGCCATGACAGGTACACAGTTATTCAATGTTTCAGAAACTTATCAGCCAGTCCTGTCATGCAACAGTGCAGAGAATGTATACCAACATCTAGATGTCTGCGTGTGTAACTATAGTGCAACCTTAACAGATACAACATACCCATATATGTATAGATACACATGTATTCAAATATATATGTTGTTTTACTAACTCTATATACATATATATTGCTATTTATGCACATATACCTATATATCTGTTAGCAGATAAATATATCTATATAGGTATATATGGCCATACATCTGTAGATAGCAATTGCAGATTAACAAATACAGCTATGTCCACATGCACCATTAATGGAGTTGAGAGGCACCACACACTATACATCTTGTACGAATAGGCATCCCCCCACAGCCAAACACCTGCACCCTGCAATACACTACCAAGTACAGTCTGCCTCCCACAGGACATGTAATATGTGGAAGCTGTCAACATCCCCAGGATACAGATACACATACACATATATGCTGATACAGCTGTACGCACACACACACACACACATATATATATATATATATATATATATATATATATATATGTGTGTGTGTATGTATACATATATATATATATATATATATATATATATATATATATATATATATATATATATATATATACGTGACTACACATACACACGCAGCTATATGTACAGTAAGATACGTATGTAGGAGGTGCACACAATATGGAACAGCCAGTATGCCTACAGTTAACACCTGAACAACTGGACACTGTATGGGCTAAACATACTAATGTCAATCATTGCCTGCAACATATACCCATAGAAAGGTCATAGGAAAGACACCACACACAGGTTTGCAGAAATGGGACTCCTTTAATTGTGTACCATAACGGTCTTATATGCCATATCATATAGCTGTTCAAATACTGACAACCATATAAATGGAGTACTGCAACTGCGAAACAGTTACACTTATACAGTAGTCTGGAAAGGTTCACAACTGTTGCAGTCCAAGCTAAGCCATTCAGAATGTACAATAGTGCTGACAGACTGGGCCACAGGGTACCACACAATCAACAGTATGTACTGCAGGTGTGTAGTTGAGCAGCCTCTATCTACACTCTGTACAAACTCCATAGGAGGTAAAGACATTTTGTGATCAAATGGGTTGCACCTGGAACATAACAAGGCATAACACACAGAACAGTCTGTATTGCAGGAGGCAGTAGGCTTGCAGTACCCCAAGTCATGTAAGTAATGCCAATATAGGTGGAGTATATGGTACTGTACATCCACATACCTTGTGGCACCTCACCCCTGATACTCCCACATTTGTAACAGCCTAGGTCATTTATGGTGCTCCCCACCTGGACTCAATAATACAAGACCATATACCACTGTTACATACACTGGCCTCTGCAGTGCATAAGGGCGCACATGTGTTGTGTAGGTGACGCCCACACATATATGGCCCCAGCCCCAGTGTATGTGCGGGGGATACAACAGCAGTGTACTAATGGCAGCAATGGCAGTGTGATATACTCACAGCCCACTACAGAACAACCCCCAACAGCATGACAAATGTGCAAAGCTTGGTATGTAGATGGGGACAGAGGCTGGAACACAGGCATATATGTGGAACACTGTTGCCATACACTAAGCAAGGTGTTGGTGTTACAGGATAATCTGCAACATACCCTTAGTCAGGGAATTGAGGTTAGATATAGACATGGATGTAGCCATGTACTGGTAGCATGCAACACACACACTGCTAGTGTCATATCTGACACAGGGCTTGTGTGGTGGATGGACAACACATGATAGGCATACCTCTGCCCAGCAAGAGGTTAGACCCACAGTAGTGAGCTATGCAAACTGCATTCCAAGGTGCACTACTATGTATACACACACACCCTGTAACACCAGTACTATGCAAAGCATTGCACAACTCTACCCACAGTCTGTCTGTAGTTCCTGAACCTCCTACAAATGTGTCCACTCTGAGTATGCAGTTTCTAATGTAAGAGGTATTGCTACCTGCTGCCTATATCACTGATGCCCACACACAGGAGGGATGTCCATCACACAGGAAATGTAAAGGGACCAAGGCCACATGCTGTAGGGATTTATAATGGGTGGTTGCCTTGACAGTAGTAATTCAATGTAGTACACATGTGTCATTATATATATATGGCTATCTGGATAGGTATATGGGAATATATTTCTACCATATGTGCTGGACATGGAGTGTAGCTGTACCTCGGCCCCTACAGTCCCAATGTTGTAGTGCAAGGGGATGTCAGGTATGTATAGCAGGTATATTACTAGACTGTTGCTACTGTCATTGGGATTGTCTTCACAGACATGGTGTATGTGGATGCTGAAATCTGCTTATAACATGTGTGACATTGGCTACTGACAGACATCCTAAGGTAATCATTGTAAAGTACCGCTGCTAGCATGTAATGCCCCTGTGGAGTGCAGCAGAGATACTGACCACTATATATGGAACTTTTGACACACCCTGTACAGTCTAGAGGTATTAACATATTCCCTTAGTGTACCACATGTGTACCAGGCCTAACAATACGGATGTAGACAGCCATGTAGATGGGTATAATACATAACAACTGGTATACATTTGGCACCATAGGTGTTGGATTCACACACTTATGTCTGGCCTGACACATAATGACTGCTGGTACAGGGGTGCCATGGACACATACTACCTACTAGATATTAACATACATCTGTACAGCATCCCACTGCTCTGTCTGACATACATGACGTTTAAGGGAGGCCTGGCAGCAGTACATCTGGCAAGTATCTGCACATGACATCCCACTGTTTAAGTACACTAAGCTGCTAGGCATGTAACAATGCACTGTGCAGGCTCCAGGCAGACTGGCTCAACACTGGCCTACATCTCGTATTGGGGAATGCACATGTACCTGCATATATAGCAGGCTCAACAGCCATGTCACAGCACAGGGTAAGATACACCTGTGTGACAGTGCATAACCGCAACCAATGTGAACACAGCCACGTATGGTAAGCTAGCATAATATTACAGTATATGGACTATCTGTTCTACACCATCTTCATATGTGCCACTCACAGAGTGTCCCTACATATTCTGGGCTGCTACACAGTTTGGTCTGATGGCTGTCTGTGGTATGGGACATGTGTGTGTATGGCCCTACAAACATGTATGGCAAAACGATACCATACAGTGGGGCAGCATGTAACATCTGATAGAAGGGGAGCTAGGACAATGACATGTACCACAGTCTGTACACAAGTTAAAGTACATATTAACAATACACACACTGCTGACATTCACCATCACTACACTGACCTCAGTACTGTACAAACATCCACAGAATGTCCAGCTTATGTCATGAAGTATAACCCCTACTATAAATGACATGTGTAGCAATCTGATATATCACTGGCTTGTTATCAGATATGATAACACTATTTATGGTGTGCAACACATATGCACCACTTTATGCACGCCATATATACAAAGGTTGACAGTGGTGTGGCTGACAGCATATACACAGGGTCAGTATAGACATGTTGCTGTGATAACCTTGTATATTTTCCATTGTAACGGTGTTTGTTGCAACATATATCCTATGAAGGATATGAAGTAAGTACCTGTCACAGCCTTCACCATCTACAGACTGCAATCCTCACACTACCTTCTGCATTCCACAGAGAGATGCACTGTGGCTAACACATGTAACCATAGGCACAGCACTGCCCAGTCTGCAGATGACCCTGCAGATGGGGATTCCTCACATACATGGAACTGACATGGCAGGTATTACTACATGTACGACAGGCATATCCAGACAAACACTGTCATAGCAACATTACTCCAAGTGCAGTATAACAGCACATACAGTCTGTAGTCAGATCAGGCACATCCCCCTCCTGTTTGTTGCCCTCTTTCCACAGTGTATGTTGTTAGAGGTAAATCCCCAATCCATCTGAGATACTGTTTGCCAAACAACAGATCTAGTTCCTACTCACAGTGACTGAAATGGTCCAACACCACCATGATGTTCCTAAGTTTTGGAGTGTGTTTCTATGCAATTGGCTATGGGATTGTTACCACAGCTGTTCCACATGCAATCAGCTAGGGGAGGGCTGCAATTCATGCAGAGGCCATCAAGCTGATCATGAGCATCATGTAAAATACACATGCTGCTGCCTAAGCAAGGCAGGTGTGGATCTCCACATCCACCAGAGAGGGAGTGGGGGAGGCAGACAGAGGCAAATACATGTCAGGGAGGGGTGGGAGTGTAAAACTGAAGAATGTTTGTGTCGCACACCTACCAACACAGGGTATCAAATCCCTGACAACTGTGTAGTGCTATCACAGTTCGATGCAGTTATTGGATGCACCACATTGGTTACCTGATGTGGAGCACTCAGAACATATATGTGAGGGTGAGTGACATCTGCAACGGGGATACAGTAGATGTATGGTAGGTGTAGTACACGTGCCTGTCTGCATGAACAGGTGCCAGCATCAACACAGGCACACACACAGGGACACACACACATTGACACACTTGGCAGGGCCAGGAGTGCAACTCATCACTAGTGGGATTGCCCCAACACAACAATGTGCAGATATCACATGCATCACACGGGTCAGAAGGAGGCCGTATAGGCAAAGAGTCTGAGGAGATGTCAGACATCAGACAGCATGCTTCAGTATGCCCTGGGGGGTTGTAGTGAGTGTGGTTGTGGACATACGCACTATACAACACACACACAAACACACATGGTGCCATTTCTGATATGCATGGGTGCATGTCTACACAGGTGTGTGGTGGTCAACTGTGCCAGCAGGCTGTACAAGGGTAGGTGATGGGTATACCTTGGCATCAGGCCACATGACAATGGTCTGCATTGTGGCTCAGGCCTGTAGTTACTGCATTTGCCCACACAGGTGGGTATTGCATCCCCATCCGGTCACCTGGGTGATTATTGTGTGTGGCCAATGCTGTACACCGCATGCCATGTATGTGTTCTTTAGTCCATGACATGGATGGTGTCTGGGATGTGCACATCTCCCACATGCATGCACAGTGACATGTGGAAATGTACCTGGGGTGTCTGGCCCATGTTGTGAACACAGATTATCATCAGATGTGCCAGTCTTGCCCACCTGTGGCAGGAACTGGTAATGGGCAGCAGGTTTACCCTTCAACTACATTGATGGCATGCCAACAGCATTCCTTGATGTCCATACAGGACATGTCAGGCATGGTATGTCTGTTGTGAGTCACATGTGAAGGCACCACAGGTGGTGCAGGTGTCCATTGGGGAACATGGTAGAGATGTACTGTCTGCATGTACGTGCATATTGGACAGATGGGCAGAGTGACATGCCCTCTGTTGCCCACTGCTTTCACTGCATAGCTATCAGTGGCCAATATAGAGTGTACTACCCACATATTGGCTGCTGCCTAGGCATGTGTGTTCATATGACACATGGGTTGAGTGTGTCCTCTGGGTAATTGTGGGGTTGCTAACTTGGATTGGCTGGCCTTGATGTCACATGTATGGGTATGGCTTTGCACCCCAGCCTTCCAGCTTATTTACATCTGTTATCCCTGTATGGTTGACATTGTGATATATAGTAGGGCCACCATAAAAGAAATTAGCAAAACCCCCTCCACTTTGTCACACATTCATCTCTACACAGGATGCGAGTTACAAATGCACACCCACACACCTGCATGTCTGGGAGTAGAACCCCTACCTAACTACTTTATTATACTACAGCACTACACAGTTATGGTACACACCACGGACATTACTGGAGTGTGATTTCCCCAAAGGTGTATTTCACAGTGAATGACATCAGCAGGATTACCAAAGTAAGGCATTTCAACTGTACTGCAAGTGACTAGCCTAAAATGCATTGCTCCCTACACAGACAGTGAGACACACACAAAACACCCACAACTGACATGTGTGGGTATAGAACCCCTGACCAAGGTCTATATCACATTACAGCATGGAGCTGTTATGAGACACACCACAGGGATTACTAAAGAACTTTTTCCCCAAAGTTGTACTTCACAATGAATGACATCAGCAGGATTGGCAAAGTAGGGCATTTGAAATGTACTGCGAGTGAGTAGCCTGTAATGCATTGCTCCATACACAGACATTGCAATACACACAAAACATCCACAACTGATATGGGTGGAGATGGGACCCTACCACAGTTCTAAATCACACTACAGCAGTACGCAGTTACAGGACACCCTACAGAGATTACTGGGCTATGACTTTTCCCACAGGTGTATTTCTAGGTGAGTGACATCAGCAGCCTTGCCAAAGTTGAATATATGAATTCTAAGGAGTGTGAGTAACCTAATAAGCATTGCTTGTTATTCAGTCACAGATAGAGACACCCAGATTCACACACCCCCAGTTGCGAATTCTGAGGTTAGAACACCTACCTGACTACTTTATCACACTACAGCAGTTACATGACACGCTACAGGGATTACTAGGCTATTACTTTCCCAGAGTTGTATTTCCAGGTGAGTGACATCAGCTGCCTTGCCAAAGTTGGTATATGAATTGTACGGGGTGTGAGTGGCCTAAAAAGCATTGCCCTCTACTCAGTCAGACACACACACAGATTCACACACCAACACACACAGTTGCCAGATATGGGTTTAGCACACCTACCTCACTACAGCAGTATGCAGTTACAGGATGCACTATGGAGTCTACTGGGCTATGATTTCTCTAGAGGTGTATTTCTAGGTGAGTGACATCAGCAGCCTTGCCAAAGTCGAGTATGTGTATTGTACGGGGTGTGAGTGGCCTAAAAAACATTGCTCTCTACACAGTCAGACACACACAAAGCACACAGTTGGCAGGTCTGTGGTTAGAACACCTGCTTAACTACTTTATCACACTATAGCAGTATGCAGTTACAGGATGTGCTATGGAGTTTACTGGGCTATGATTTCCTCAGAGGTGTATTTCTAGGTGAGTGACATCAGCAGCCTTGCCAAAGTCGAGTATGTGTATAGTACGGGTTGTAAGTGGCCTAAAAAGCATTGCTCTTTACACAGTCAGACATACATACACACACCCACACACACATTCACATAGTTGCCAGGTCTGAGGTTAGAACACCTACCTAACTACTTTATCACACTACAGCAGTTACAAGATGCACTCCGGAGATTAATGGGCTATGGTTTCCCCAGAGGTGTAATTCTAGGTGTGTGACATCTGTAGCCTTGCCAATGTTGTGTATATGAACTGTACTGAGTTTAAGTAGCCTAGAAAGCATTTCTCTCTACACAGGTAGAGACCAAGACATCCATACATACACACCCTCACACAGTTGCCAAGTCTGGGGTTAGGACTACTACCTAACTAGTTTATCAGTACAGCAGTACACAGTTACGGGACACACCATGGGGATTACTGAGCTACAGCTCCCAAAGGTGTATTTCACATTGGATGGCCTCAGCAAGCTTGTCATGATACTGCTATGGGGAGGGTGGTGTGTGCATGGGCCGTAACCCATTCATGTAGGGGTTGACATGCCGCATGCGGGCACACATGGGGTCATATGCCACAGGTATGTGTATACAGCTACTAGGTGACAACTTCCTTGTACAGTCATGTTGCACAGCTGGCATGTGCAACATGCCATCATGCTGACAGATACTGGTGGCTAGTATCTGCAGTGAGTGACACTTGCACCTCATGTGTTTGGGGCACTTTGGCTGTGTTCTCTGGTGAGACAGGCTCAGATGGCTCCTTGTCATGGTCACCCTCTTCAACACATCTATGTCTGTCTACCTTTGGCTTATTATAGTGTGTTGTCCTTACTTATATGTCTGTATTCCTATCCACTGTGTGTGCAAGGCAGGAGTGGTGCATACTGACATGTGTATGCACTAAGAACTGCAACTGCCAGATATGTCTGGTCCACTCTTGTTTTCTGACATGGCCTCCTTGTGTTTACGTGTGTGAGCATGCCCAGTATGGTCTTTCAGTATGTTGTTGACTGACACTGCCTTCATTCCTCTGTGTGTGAGCTTGCCCAGTATGGCCATCTATATTGCATGTGTGGATCAAGTCCAGGTTGTTTGTACTGCGGTGCTGACCTTTGTGTTGTACACCGACAGGTAGCATGCTGTGTCTGCAGGGTATACATCAGTCATTTGGCATTGACTGTTGCTACATTTCTGCATAGTGGGGGGGGGGGCACCTGACTCTTTCTACATTTCTACACAGGGGTGGGGGGGCACATCTGACTGTTACTATAAGTGTACATAGGATGGTGGGGCACACCTTACACTTTTACACAGTTGCTAGGACTGTACTGGTATGTCAGGTACAACATTTCAGTCTGTAGTCTTGCCTATCGTGCTGGCTAGAGGCATACCAGGGTACTACAGATCATAGCTTTCACTACCTACATATTAATTTCTGACTTCCTAGCCTTCACAACTTACATCCAACTGGCTGGCCAGCTTTAGTCTGTCTGTGTAGGGCTGGGGTAGGAGTTAGCCATGGGGCTCATTCAGAGACCATAGTACAGCATTTGTTTGTGTTTGTCTACACCTATCCTGCTGGCTGTGACTGTTGTTGGGTATGTGTCCCCCCGACTGGCATGTGTGAGTTACTTACCTTGTGGGTGTCCCAGTATTGAGGGTGGTGCTGCAGGGCTGCCTATGTCAGATGCACACAGTACACTCCCTATACATTGTTGAGCACAGGTAGTGTCATGTTTGCCATCCCTTTTACTGTAGGTGCGAGTCGGAGAGAGGTGTCATTCCATGGGTCCCTACTGTGTCAGTGCATGTGCTATGCATTGCCTCTTTGCCAAGGCCAGGGCATAATGGGCATGCCACCTTCTGCCTACTGGGGCAGGCTCAGGTTGTTCCTCTCTGAGTCATTCTGCACCTGTGCAGGCCTCGGCACTGGTGGGGGGCTGTGTGGCCCTGCCCCGTGCTGTTCCTGCTTCAGCTGTTTCCACAGGATCATATTGTGTAGCATGGCACATACAAGGACAATTTGTGTACATGTAGTTGGTGAGTACTGCAAGGCTCAGATGTGGGAATCATGGTAGCTTCCAGGGCAGCCAGCACACACATTCATTATTATGCCCTGGGCATCGCACACAACCTGGAAGTTAATGGAGGGAAAACCCTTGCAGTTGATGTAGACCCTACCCCACTCACCTGGTGGTACTTTAATGCATATGTGTGTGCAGTCTATTGCACCCACTACCTCAGAGTATTCTGCTATTTGGTGGAAGAGATGCATATTGCTGGCCAACACCTCATGGGTGATGGGGAAATATACGTGCTCACCAACATGTGCTGACATGGCATCCAGGAACTGGTGGAGTACCCTGAATGCTGATGCCTGTGAAATCCACATCATATCCCCAGCTGGCTTTTGGATGGTACCTGTTGCTAGTATTCTTAGGCCTACACATACCTTGGTATCCACTGGGATGGGTTCCCCTCTATTAGTTTTGTGTGTCAGGCATGGCTGGCACAGCTCAACAATTTGCTGTAGGAGGTCTCTGTCCACCCCATAGCACTCCACTATCTCCAGCGCATGTAGCCCTTGGTAGGTTACCCTGGATCTGTACACTCTTCTCCATCTCCTCACTGTGGGTTGCTCAGCAGCATTCACATACTCACCACCCTCAGCCTCTTGCACATGCTGGTTTATGATAGCAAAAGCAGTCCCTAAAATTTTTTCTCTTGCTTTCGTTTTGTAAAATTTCCCCGTCTGTATACACCGGTGGTGTAGAGTTTTGGGGAAAATCAAGGGGGAAAGGTGTTTGCATAGTTTATAGTGGTGTGCTTGGCTGGGCTGGTCTGCTGCCTGTGCAACTGGCTGATTCTGATACATTTCACCTGTCAGCTAAGCTAGTTCTCCTTGATTACCTTCCTACTGCTGTTTTCCTTCCTTATTGCCTCCCTGTTTAAGCCTGTGTGCTCGCACCACAAACAGAGTGTTCAAATGTGCACAGAGCTGCTATTTCCTGGTTTAACTTCCTTTTTCTTCCTGTAAAACCCAGTGCAGCACACTCACTTACACTTTGCAAAGAGTACTAAACAGGTTTAGACACATCCCTAGCTTAGCTGTGCTAAGCTAGGAGCAATCCTGAGCCACAGGGCTCCAATCCGCTTACAGTATGCCTGGCACACACCCCCATGATGTCACCTATATCCTAGTCTTTTTATACTCTTACACTCTTGGGACCTGCCTCACACCCTGGGTAAATCTGGGATTCAATAACCTTTCCCTCATTTGCATTGGATTGCCTGCTAATGCATAGTTACATGTCCCACTCTGAGCCTCCTCCCTTAGCAACCACTACTCACTGGCCAGGTTGTCTTTTGCCTGCCATTGACTTACATGACAGAATAATGATTTTAGTCAGAATGCTCATTTTCAGCTTATTTTCTTATTTCCCCCCAATCCCGTTTGCGTGCCGCTGCCCTATGCTTAAACAGCCGAGATCGGTGGAAAAAAAATTAATAGTTGATTTTTCTATGTTTTTAACAGCTTGCAATGCCAATGGCCTTATACTTGGCCATTGGCATGCTTCCTCAATTATATGCAGCCTTTATTTGGAGCTGTTGTAGCTCAGTTTTGGAATGTACAGAAATATACTTGGTTACTAACCGAGTATATTTCTGCAGATTGCACTAGTCTTGCATGGACTATTGCAAGCCTCCTGGATGGCAAAATCACCTCATTTGCATGGATTTCGCCTGCAAATGAGGTGATTTGCATACCAGGGCTTAGTCCATGCAAGATTAGTGCTGGAGCTTTTGTGCACGCCCCTGCCAGCTGTTCCTGGATCGCAAGGCAGACATATTGCCTGCGTGAGCTACTGCACTAATCTTGCACACCATGCAGGCTTTTGAGAATCCAGGGGCATGTCTTTGCCACTTTTCAATGGTCTAGAGAGAACAGCTGTAGGCTGGCAAAGCAGCATGCTCTGGCCATCATGTTCTCCCATGCTGACAAATATTGGAATCCCCTGTTTGAATGACACAAAAAATAAGCAAATTATTGAAGGGGATAATTTTTTTCTCATTTTACAGCATCATCCTTTGAGAAGGTAGAACGCTGCTCAATACTAGGCTTATTAATGGCTTGGTCACATAGTCTGAGAGTTCCATCATGTCTCTCTGTGTATCATCCAAGGAGGTACATCTCAAGTCATTGATACTTGCATGTACTATGACAAAGTCATACTGGTACTTGTTGAATTGAGTGTGTGTATGTGTGTGTTTATGTGTGTGTGTGTGTGTGTGTGTGTGTGTGTGTGTGTGTGTGTGTGTGTGTATGTGTGTGTGTGTGTGTATGTGCGTGTGTGGTGTGTTTGTGCAACCTGGAGGATCCTGGCACCAGACAGACATCTGTCATTCTTTCCTTACTCAGCCTGGTAAGAGGTACATTTGCATGACTTATTATGGAGTCATCTCTAACTAGAATGCTTGGTTTACTGGATGCCTGCCTTATGAGATGTGGTACAGTTAACAGGTGGACAGTGTTGCTGACAGTGCTTCTGTCTGTGTTGTATGTTTGAGGTTTTTGAGGTGTAGGCAAGTTAATCTTTAGAACCACAGAGAAAATTCTTACAATACCCATTTCAATCAGGCTGGCTACAGAAGTTATGGGATGGGCTGCATGGTTTAGACAGGAATGATTTAATGAGCTAGGAGTACTATAGCTGCTTTGAATTGCATTGTTATTGACAAAACCGGATCCAGCACAAGGTGCCCTATGCAGCTGACTAGGGCTTTGGGCTGTCTAAGAGGCCTGGTCTGGCTTAAAAAACATGCTTTAAATATTTTTGGTATAATACTCTTCCATTTATACTGCATATGGCTTTAAAATACTCCTTTCTCAGTCCCAGAATCCACAGTGTGACATGCAACTTATGTATGACTTGAGACATCAACTTTTGACAGATTTAACAGCCCCAGGATTTTCCTCTAGGATATGCAGAAACTTCATGTGGTTGATTTCAGGCACTGTTGTGTGTGAGATATTCATTGTTTTTGTTTGTGGGTGAGATGTGTAATATCTTCCACCCCAGCATGGATATGCACTATTTTGATATGTGTGTGAGATGAGTAATATTTTCTTTCCTAGCTAAGGCAGCAGTGGGACATTTAGGAGAGATAAGGAGTGCTTGCAAGAATCTTGCACCTCAGGATAAACAGTCTGTCAGTGGCAGTCATAAAATTCCTTGGTGCTGTCGTTCATTAGTGGTGCAACAGGTATCACACTTGTCTTAGGTGCAGAAGATAATGGGTTCTATTCCCACACCACATAGGTTGATTGCTGACACTGTAGTGAAGTAGAAGGAAGGTGCTGCACTCCTGAATGTGTCCTCCTTTGGATGAGATGTTAAGCTGAGGTCCCATCTGATTGAGTTGGTGGTAGCTTGGGTGGATGGAAAACATCTGACATCACCTATCGAAAAGAGTAGGGGTTCTTTATTTTTAATATAACATATACATTATTTACAAGTATTTACATTTTTTGAACACATAATACAATTCTCTATATCTTAATTACCCCCCCTTTTTTACACAACCAAAAAATGTATCTTTTTCAAAATTTCATACAACACCCATTTACCCTTAAACTTGATTTTGTTCAGTCTCGCATTCTATATTGTCCATAGAAAATAGAACAATATTTTATCAATCCCTTTCATTTCTTTTTGTTTTTTGTTAAAACATTCCTCATATTGCAACATGCTCATGTTTATATCTGTAACACGTTTTTGAAACCTTTCAACACCATATCTTTACATACTTTTTCCATAATTCCTTTACTCTTGAACAATTTAAAAAAAAAACTTGTTCCGTTGTCTCAGACTCCCCATAATAATGACATACCCTCTCTCTTCATTTTTTTGTAAGGCATATTAACTTTGACAGGCACTTTTCCTATTGTGTCACCACATAAAATCATTATAATTTAAATTGTCTGCTCCATGCAAGTCTTATCTTAATCACATTTCTTTCTTCCTTTACTAAATGGTTCCATGAGTATATATAATAATGTGCATTAATTTATTAGCATACCGTTCTTTTCTATTTTTTTACATTTTTATATTCAATTTCCAGAAAAAAATATTCTGAAACGTTCATGTCTTTACTTACTAAATCTTTCCATCTTTTCACAGAATTTAATTTCTTCCCAGAATTCATATATTTATCTTTCATTATATGATTTATTACATTCCTGTATTTATTCTCTAATCCTCCCATAACTTTGTAAAGGTTAAATGAAGCTACATACACAATTGGATTGATTAATCCCATTCCCTCCATCTTCCTGTTTTAACATACAGAATCGCTTTTCTCACAGAATTCATCCTCGATCCCCATTTAAAAGAAAATACAATAGACAACAATCCTTTTTCAAACTCGGATGGCAACTTATAAACACCTGCTAAATAAGCAGGTTTATCTAAAAATAGAATGTATTAAATACACGTTTATAGGACAATTTATATGACTTCCAAAACACACAAACATCCCTTAATTTCTGCATATTTTTCCCTATACATATTCATCCCAAATTGTATTCCTAAAATATCTATAACCTAATTATTGAATTCAGTCTCTTCTATACTATCTATTTTCCCAATGCCTTTACTTTTATCTTTATAAGCCACACATTTTTAAGTACTTAATTTACCTTCTAATCCCTTCTTCCATCCATTCTGTATTCTTCATAACTAAAACTATATGATCTGTGTATGTAAAAATTGATGGAATCTGAATTTCTTCTATTATATTATATCTAGGCATTCCTAATCCTCTATTAATTTTATTAACAACTACATTCATAACTAATGCAAACAAAATACTGCTGGCTGGACATCCCTGTTTATCCCACATTCTATTTTTATTTCAGCACTTAAACACTCATTTAATATCACTCTTACATTCCTACTCTCTCCGATTAACAATTAACCCTCAATCAGCCCTTTCAATGCTGTTTGCCTTGGTTTTGTATCATCGAGTCCCACCTGTTTATTTGCATCTCTCTACATTACCCTTCATTGCTAATGTATCTCCCTACTCTAATCTGTGCACAAACTGGCTACTAATAAGCAAGTCACACTCCCAACCTTAATAAAATTTGCTGAGTCTTCTCTCCTTCACTTTACAAGTAGACTTTGTATTACTACTCACCTCCTCTGAGGTCTTCACTGATAGTTTTCCACTGCTTGCCTCTCTGGTCTGGCTGGTTTCTTTGGATTGCACCTGGTTCACACTCTATTTCCCCACCCCCAATACTAAGTCTATATTAGATTCCTGCTGTTTATGGAGCCATCTTTAAATTACTAGCCTCCCATCAGGACACAAGTGCTCATCAGCAGTTGAATTCTGCTCACTGGTAAGCCATCAGATACTTACCCAGTGATCCACTGCTTGGAGCGGTTTAAACCCTGCTCCATTCGCCCGTGCTATGCACGGGCTCACTTTGCACCCCATCCTGCCCCCTAACCTCACCTGTCTCCTCTACATCTAGATTTATTCTAGGCACTAACCCCTCTCAATAACCAGCAACCAATCAGAACAATACTAGTAACCTGTCTCCTCTGCCACCCACAGTACTTCACCCACTTCCAATCTAACTGCTTATCTGACACAGTCATGCTACTACCTAATGTGCTTACACTCCATACATACACTCTTCTTGCTCACCTAACTTCCTAGCAGAATTCCATAACAGACAAACCCCCACCATTATCACTGCACCCTTACTCTCACTTCTATCCATCACCCACCTACTAATTACACTTGTCATACCATCACAATCTCTATCCCAATACACCCACCATACTACCAGTCACCTGTTACATTCAAACAAAAAATATCCCTAAAATATGACAGGTTAATTACTAGATTTATAAAACTTATGTTTACTGCCCTATCTAAATTAGCCCTCAGTGGTGATATCCACTATAACCCTGGTCTTACCATTACCAACTCCTCACCTAAAAGTCTGCCTAATAGCTGCTCCTTCTCTCAACTAACATCCAACAGAAAGCCATCTGACCTCCTGTTCATGTGTCTAAATATCAGAAGTATAACTAATAAAACCCATGACCTAAATGCCAACATAGCCTTATACTCTCCTGATATTCTCATCCTGACTGAAACCTGGCTCAAACTTCAAATCAAAAGTGAGGAAATACTCCCAACAGGTTGCAACATTCTTCGAGTAGATAGACTATCTAAGAAAGGGGGTAGTGTGGCTCTAATGTTTAAACACCACCTTAACATCCAGATCCTAAACACATTTGCCCCCCATATTGGAAATGAAGAAATCCTATATGCCAGATTCAAACTAAACCCAAATAAAGCAATCAATATCATAGGATGCTACTTCCCACCTGGCCAAAACATCCCACCCCTGGAAAACCTCATGAACTGGGATAACCATTCCTACCCCAGGAAACCATAATCTTAGGTGATTTAATATCAACTGGCTATCTTGTAGTAACAATCATCCAGCCCAGCACCTAAATCTTCATGGTTTCTCCCAACTAATACACTCTCCTACCCGGATAAATAAAAACTCAAACAAACATACTACACTTGACTGGATATTAGTCAATAAAGACCCTCACTCATACTTAGCTGGCTGTCTATCAGACAGCCTCAGTGACCACACTCCAACATTCCTTCTGAAACACCACTTAAATTGTGCTAAACCCATCATCTATAGGCAAATCTGAAATAGGGTAAATTTTAACTCTCTCTCCTTTATCTCATCCCTTCAAAATATGATTGGGCACCACTAAAGTACCTCAATCTGGATGAAGCCAGCCACTTCTTCAATAGCACCTTTCTAAACATCCTAAACACACATGCCCCCATAAGAAATGCCAGAGTCAAAACACAGTACTCCCTTTGGCTACAAAAAAGCACCAGGGCACTAATGAAAATCAGAGATAAGTCCTGGAAGCACTGGCGCTTAACAAAAAAACCCTCCTCTAGACAGTCATTCATAGAGTTGCGCAACAAGGTCAAAAAGCAAGTAAAAGAAGATAAAACCCAATATTATCAGTCTAAACTCCTCTCATCACAACCCTAAGCAGTTGTGGTCCACAATAAACTCCATTCTCCACCCAGGTAAAGTAGGCACCCCCCCCCACCTACTACTCCCCCTTCCTCCAGCAGTATTGCTGACTCATTCAATAAACACTTTACTGAAACTATTCTGTCTTTGACTAAACAACACAACCCTCTACCCACCCTCCCTACATCAAAACCAAATACTCTGCCCACAGTCTTTTCTTTTTCATCAGTACCTACCTCCTATATAAAAAAACTTCTATTGAAACTTAAGCCTACAAAACTTGCAGCTGACAATCTCCCCTCGGAATACCTAAAAATAGCAGCAGAAGCCCTAGCTTATCCAGTCTCTATCTTAATTAATCAGTCCTTATCAGAAAGCTATTAGCTATGTCTCCACACTTTGGAAAATATCCCACATCATTCCCCTCCATAAAGGTGGGTCCTCCACTGAACTTTCCAATTACCGCCCCATAACCATCCTTTCTCCACTTTCCAAGATACTTGAGAAATGCATCCATTCTCAAGTCTTAGATGACCTCTTAGCTAATAACCCCCTCTCCAGCACCCAGCATGACTTCAGGCCATACCACAGCACTACTACCACCTTGCTGTCTTTCACTAATGCTATCCTTCCTCATAAAAATAATGGCCTGTTCTCCTCTGCTATATTTCTGGCTCTATCCAAGACTTTTGACATGGTCTCACACAAACTACTAACCTCTTTTCTCACTAACATATCCTTTTCCCAATCAGCTACTGATTGATTTCACAGCTATCTAAATGGCTGCCAACAATCAGTTGTCTGGCATAATGAACTATCTCCTGGACTTTCTGTAACACTCGATGTTACCCAAGGCTCCATCCTTGGTCTCCTACTATTCTCACTCTTCACCAATGATCTATTCATAGCCACCAAGCATGCTTCTCTTATACAGTATGCAGATGACTCCACCCTCATCTGCTCAGCCTCAACTATACCTGAACTTCACAAGATTACACAGGAAGCCTTTTCATCTGTAGAAAACTGGCTGTCTAATGCCCAGTTATTACTCAATCCAAACAAGACTAAACTCCTTATATTCCATCCTACTAAATCTAACCCAATTATCCCCCACTTTAATATTCTAGCCAAAGACAATACCGTCATCTCCCCAAAAGAACACACCAAACTACTTGGTGTTGAGATTGATAACAATCTCTCATTTGACACTCACGTTTCTCATACCATAAAAAAGGTTCACAAAAAACTAGTTGCATTGTAAAGAAACAAACAATTCCTCACCAAGACAACCAGAATTTCTGCTGCCAATTCCCACCTAATCTCCATTTTACTCTATGCCTCTCCTATACTTACCGACCTTAGACAAACAGACCTAAACAAGTTCAAGGCTTGCTACAATAAAATTGCTAAGTTTGCCACTGGTGCATCTTATCTCAGCCACCACTGTATCTCACTTAGAGAACTTGACTGGCTTGAACTCACTCATCTTCTTCTCCTGAATCAACTCTCTCTTGCCCACAAGTTAGTAAACCATCATCATAAAGTTCCATCCCTTTAAAACCTTTTCCAGCCCTACTGCTCCACTAGACCACCATGCTCCAGTAGCAAAAATCTACTTCTAGTGACCAAACCCAAGAACTCAGCAGGAAAAGCACTATTCTCCTGCGTCATATCCAGATTATGGAACAATCTCCCCCCTCTATAACCACACTACCTTCTTGCAATCACTTCGAGACTGCACTAAAAACTCACTTAAAAAGTCTCTGATTATGGCTAGTAACCCTCATTTTACCTCCCCTTCTTCTCCCGTCCCCTAGAAACCCTACCTCACACCATCTGATCATTGCGTTCCTTCATCTGCAGACTCGGGCTCACCCTTTATCCTCCCCTTCCCTCCTCACACAATATCTCAGACCTGTTATAACATGCTTAACTACCTCACTTCATCTCAACTCCAAATACATATCCAACTGAGTTACACCTAACTTCCTCTCACTACCATGTATACTAATCACTCAGTCTCCTCTATTACTCCTCTGTCTTCCCCTTCCATCCCATTAGCCCTTTTAGCTTGTTCCACCTTTGTGTGGAGCTTCTGCTTTATATCTGCTTGAGTTTAGTGCAATATTTGTATATAAGATTTAGGTATATGAGTTTAGAACAGTATCCATTTGAGCTTAGTACTCTCTGTATATATATCCTACCTTTATTCCTGGCCTCTAGCTAGATATTGGTATATCTGTTCATTACTGTTTCATTTTGTTTGTATAGCTAATGTTTGCTGCAGTATGTATTATTTGCTATTGTATGTATATTCAATTGTTCTTCATGTACTCTGCTGCTCATTTATTGTTTTGTGGAGATTTTCTCCCTGGGCCTCCACTAAAAAAGGACTTGTGTCCAGTTGGAATTTCACGGTAAACAAATGTAAATAAATAAAATAGATAAATAAAATATTCTCATACACAGACACTAGTATTTTTTATTCTTTTATCACTTATACTATAATCTTTTAATATATCCCACAAAACATTATATTGTATTCTGTCAAATTCTTTACTTACATCTCTTGACATAACTTTAGTGACTTCCTCTTTAAGCATAGCATCATCAAATATCCATAATAAATCTTTACCTCCTTTACCTTTTTTACCAAATACCATGCCATTTCCCTGTTATCCTCATAAATATTTAGTAATCTGTATTATTCAGCACTGCCAGTCTCCAAGTACTTATACCGTCTTTGTCTCCTTTTTTCCATAACCCTGGTACGTATTTGTTTATCCACTATTCCTTTTTCCAACCATTCATTTAATACTTCTACAAAACATATCTGTGATACTCTATACCATCTATTCTCATAGCTTTTTCCATATCTAATTCCTTAAAATTATATTACATTCTGCTGCACTTATATTTTTCCATATTCTTACTGTCCACTTCACTTAACTTTCCATGTCTACCTTTCTTCTATATCTCTTTTTAAAATATATTCTCTGTATACTTCCTTATTACCTCAAGTATTTGTTTTTGTGTATTCACTCTCTCCTTCACTATTCTTCAATACCTTTATTATTCTCCCATTTTTTCTAATAATCTTGTTTAAATATGGTGCCATCTCCTCTTTTCTTCCCTGTAAAAAATATCTTTGCTTATACAACATATTTCCTTTCACTTACCCTTATTTTCCTTCATGACTACACTTTAAAGTTTCTTTTTATATCTTTTGCTCTGTTCCCTAGAGAGCTCTTTTTACTTTTCACCACTCGAAAATTTGCATCTTCATCTTTGCTTGTTTCTTGTACCAGTTCTTCCACTTCATCATTTTCATCTTTTTAATCTACTATTTTTATATTATCAATGTGTCCTTCCCATTCTTTTTCTATACTCCTATCTACAGATTCATGTATTTGTTCTTGCTCTTTAACTTCTACATTTTCCTCACAATCCATCAATACATATCCCATTTTCCCACATATTTTATATATTATATCCCACTTTTTAGCTTCATGCCCTGGCTTTCCACAAATAAAACATTTTCTTTTATCACAATTGCTAATCAAATGTATATTTAACATAACCTCTGTTTCCATCTACATTTATTACACTTAAAATGCGCATAAGTTTCTCATTTTCCATTTTCAAAACAACTCCACAGGCCCATCCCCTTGGCCATAGTCTTCTATCATCATAATTTTTTGTAATGTCCGTCCCTTCTTGACATACAGTCTTTAAATAATATTTCAATTTTTCTTTCTCAACATCAGTATGAAATTGAACAGTAATTTGTTTTTTTGTCTCTCTATTAAATGGTTATGCTAAATACAAATTCCGGGGATTACAATCTTTCTTTTTTTCAATCTTTTCTAAGAACTCCTCCATATACTGGCCTGTTTCAAAAAAACGTCACAGTATGTCTCTTTATTTATATGTAGAAAAGCTCTTACCTTCTTAGGTGAAATACCAAGAGCTGCAATTACTGAGTCCTGAACCTCATACCTTTTGAGCTTGTTTTCTACTTTGCTATTCAACCTTATTATGAATTTTCTTTTTACTGTCTCTCTTTATTCATCCACTCAGTTCTCTCCCTCCTTCACCTTTTGAGCATATGATTTATTTTTAATATGTATTGCTTTTACCTCCTCCCCACAAAGCTGCCACCTCATTCTCTGGTTCACGTTTGCTCAACATGTCCCTTAAATAAACATCCCACAGCCCTCTTGAGTGGAAGGTTGTAATAGTAAATCCTTGGTGAGTCTCATCATCTTCATCAAACAACCTCTCCTGTCTGGTGCAGGTCTGACAACCTTCCACTCCTTTGCCTCCTTCATTCCTTCCTTCTCCTCCAATACAGATGACCCCTCCTCTTCTACCACTTCATTTAATTGCCTTCCTCATAAAGGCCACCCTACCTGCATGTTGGCATTCTTCTTCTTTGATACAACATTCTCTATGCATATACTCACCATAATTCTTCCTGTTTCTCTGAGCTGCCAACATGCCCAGAACAGAAACATAAATTTGGACACACCACCAGCAATAACATCCTCGTATGTTACAAGTAGGGGAAGTTTCCTGATGCTCTGGCCAAAGTTTTCCTAGTAGTATAAATATCACTACAGGTCTGTCCTTAAAAAAGGTCACTAGTCTAGTGGGACTAACCTAGTTAACAAAGGATAAATAAAAAAATAAAATTCATATTGATACAAAACCTGTTACTCTGTTAACTTTCATAGGAATATAGGATCATAGGAAGTTACTAGGCTATTGGCCCTGAGGCCCTTATAAACCTAGCCAAGAGTTTAGCCCATGTATAGACAAATCAGCACCCGATGCCTCTGTCCAGCAGGGACACGGGTGGAATCCCAGGGATGTATTTTCTATTTCCCATCCAGTTATCCAGGTTGCGCTTAAAAAGGGGTAAAGAGGTACTCTGCTTGATGTGAAGAGGGAGTCTATTCCACAGATGGGGGAGTCTCTGGGACACAAATATGTCCCACCAACAAGTTCTATTGATGTCACAGACCAGGTTGAGGCTGTGTGTGCAGGTTACTCGAGTGGAGCTTGACTTGCGGATATGCAGCAGTCTCATTAAGGCAGGGTCTGAGATCGCCTTGTATGCCAGAGAGAGGGCACCTCTGAGGAATCTGTATGAAACAGAGTAGAAGGATAAGGCATTTAGACTATCTGTGTATGGTACATTTTTGAGGCCCTGGATTCTTCTGGTGAGGAACCTCTGTGGTCTCTCCAGCTGCTACATGTGCTTTGTGAGGTACATGCTGAATGGGACATTGTACTCAATAATGGGCCTCATAAGGGAAGAATACAGGGATGCTATGAATTCCTTGTCCCTGTATGAGATACCCTTACTTATGAGGTGGGCCATGTAGAAAGCTTCTTTACAATGGAAGCAACGTGATGGTCAAAAGTCAGGTTGCTATCGGTCTGGGTGCTGAAATCTGTCATGACTGACTGTGTGCTTAGGATGTTGTTATTAATGTAATAATTTGTGGGGACGTCACTCTTCCCAAAGGGGATGGTGATGCATTTTTTTGTATTCAGCTTGAGGCCATATTTCTGGCACCAGTCATTTGTTTGGGTGAGACCCTCTTGGAGGATGTCCACGTCACTAGGGGAATTTATGACAGCACCCAGCTTGCAGTCATCTGCAAACTTGGTCAGCCATAGCCCACTGGTTTTGGCCTGCACCTCAGAAAAGTATATCCCAAATATTTAAGTGATTTACAGTACTCTACTCTTATCTGTCTCCAGTTTTGCAGAAGATCTCTGATTTATGTCTTATATTTATACCTTGTTCTTGAGTGAGTCACTTAAGCAAACAGTACTTTGTGGCATTTGGAAATTTGGGCTAGGTTCCTTAATGGTCCCCTGGACTGCTCGCCTAGAGGAGAGAACACCCTGGATAAGTTGTACACAAATGTAAAACTGGCCTACAAAGCAGTTCTTTATCCACATTTGGGCACCTCAGACCATCTGGCCATCATCCTGCTTCCTGCATACACACCACTGCTGAAAAGGGGCAAACCTACAAGCAAACAAGTAAGGATGTGACATGAGGGAGCAGTCTTGGCACTACAGGACTGCTTTGAATGTACAAACTGGTCGGTGTTTAGAGAGGCAGCTGTAAAGAACCACCATATTAACCTAGAGGAGTATACAGAATCTGTAATGGTCTATATTTCAAAATATGTTGATGATGTAACAGTCATCAAACATATCACCATGTGTGCTAATCAGAAATCTGGCTATCTGGTGAAGTATATGAGCTCCCAAAGGCACAAAATGCTGCATTTAAATCAAAAGGCAAGGATGCCTTAAGAGAGGCCAGAGCAAATCTAAGTAGAGGTATAAAGGAGGCTAAGAGGACCTATGGATGTAAAATTCAGGGACACTTCTCTGACCAAAGGGACTCCAGACGTCTCTGGCAAGGCATACAAGCCATAACCAACTACAGGTCTGCATCCTCCCCATGTGATGTCAACACATAATATCTGAACAAACTAAACACCTAGTTCAGCAAATTTGATATGGACAACAACACTGTGCTAAAAAAGCTCCCTGTTGAACAGTGTGAAGAGGTTCTATGTCGAAGAACATCTGAGGTTCTGGGGACCCTGAGGTGAGTAAACCTGAGAAAAGCAACTGATCCTGATAATATTATGGGAAGGGTTCTAAGAGACTGTGCTACTCACTATCCACTGTACTAACAAATATATTTATCACATCCCTGAAAATAGCCATTGTACCCAATCGCTTCAAAAATATGAAAATCATTCCCTTACCCAAGAAATCTGAACTGACAAGCCTAAATGATTACCAGCCAGTTGCTCTTACATCAACAGTAATGAAATGTTTTGAGAGGTGGATCGAGAACCATATCTCTTCAAGCCTACCTGCAACACTGGATACATTACAGTTTACTCATAGATCTAACTGCTGCATGGCTGATGCAATAGCTATAGCACTTCATGAATCCTTGGCACATCTAGAGAGCAAGAATTGCTATGTCAGAATGCTGTTCATTGATTTTAGTTCTGCCTTTAACATTGTCATCCTCCAGAATCTGATATTGAAGCTGATCCAGCTGGGAATCAACAACCCCCCCCATGTAACTAGATACTGGACTTTCTCATGATCAGACCCCAAAAAGTATGTGTGGGAAATAACAGTTCAATCAGTATTACACACAGCATGGGTGTCCCTCAGGGCTGCAGCCTGAGTCCTCTGCTGTTCACCTTGTTGACGCTTGACTACACAGCCAAGCATGAATCCAACAAAATCATCAAGTTCGTGGATGATGCCACTGTCATAGGTCTTGTCTGAAATGGTGAGGAAACAGCCTACAGGGATGAAGTGGAGCATCTGATAGGTTGATGTGACAGCAACAATCTGGTTTGAAATGTAAGTAAGACCAAAGAATTAATAGCGGACTTCAGGAGGACTCAGGAGATGCATCAACCTCTGTAAGTCAAGGGGGTGGCAGTAGAAAGAGTCAAAAACACCAAGTTCCTGGGGGTGTACATCTCAGATGACCTATCCTTGTTAACTCATATTAGAAAAACAATGACAAAGACACAACAATGTCTGCACTTCCTACAAAAACTGAGGAAGGCAAACCTGTCTCAGTCTATTCTCAAAGCCTTCTACAGGGGCACCATCGCGAGCATCCCCTCAAATAACATCATAGTTTGGTATGGTAACTGCAAAGCATCTGACAGCAAGATTCTCCTGAGGGTAGTGAGGACAGTGGAAGAAATCACTGGTTCCTCACTACCATCCATGGTTGATCTGCACGAGACTTGGTGTGTGGGAAGGGCTTGTAGGAAGATAATCAAAGATCCCACTCACCCTGCCCATGCAGCGTACTTTCCTCCAGCAGGTCCAGCAGGTGGTATCACTGCTAACATCAAAAACTGAATCAAGTCTCTTCCCTCTCTTCCCATAAGGCTGCTGAACTGCTCTGGATAGCTATGCTAGAATATATATAATCATATTCCATGTGCTGTTGCTGGTATGTGCTATCTTCTATTGTAATGCTAATTGCAATTTTGACTTTGACTGTGTTAGTTAGCCATCTTATGCTATTACTTCCTGAATGTGCATGTGTCAGTCAGAGTCAGTCACCAATACATATGAAACATGAAATATGAACATCAGAATATAAACAACTACAAACTGATGAAATGCAACATCTACAATATGAAGTGTATTATTCATAATATTGCAATACCTACCATCAGTAGTAATGTCTTCCCTGTCCAACTGTGGTAATTTTATTGTGTTGTTTATATTTTATTATAATTATTATGTTGTTCATTATTATCTACACTCAACAACAACTTTGTTCATTGTTATGTCTTGCACTGGGACCAAAGCAATGTAATTTTGCTCAACTTGCAATTGCTATATCTGTTGTACATTGATAATACTTTTACTTTAATATTAAATTTGACTTTGACTTAGATCTAAGATCTAAATAGTGTATAATATGATGATTGTAATAGAAAATGATTGTAGGATAAGTAGTGTCATCAAATATGTGATGTTTTCTTTTTTTGTTTTCTTGAGATTTTGTTGTTTGTTGAATGTTGGCAGTAGCTGTTTATCAATGCAACAGCTTATTTTGAAGTCTATGAGGTTAATGTTAGTATTTTCACTGTGATTTTTATTTTATTTTTTTTCACGCACCTTCAGGAAAAAATGGCTTTGTTGGTTTAGTTTATTTAGTTTTTATTTCAGATAGTTAAGGCTATGAAAGCTTAAGAGATTCTTCCTGTCTTTGACATGGTTTATGGTTTTCAGCCCTCATTTGTTTTCTATGTGACTCTGCCATGTTACTTCACCAGTCAGTACTCTCCGGCTGCTCCTAAAAAGGGACACTTGTGTCCAATGGGCTGTCCCAGGCTGGCTGTTAGCAAATGCTTTATACATTTGTCTTCTGGGTTCCTGCAACTTTCATATAGACATTAATCAGTACTTCACTATATGCTATTTGAGTGTAAATCCCAGTGCATCCCATGTAGTTTAATGGGTTGCCAGATGATGACACTTCAATGTGAGAGTTTTAGTAAAAGAATTTAATTTACTTTCTCCTGCTCTGTCTACTTTCAATATGAGAGTGTTTTGTTTTGTTTAGAAAATAGCTGTAAAACTAGAAATAAAAGTTTTAAAAGAAATCCAAATCTCTTTGTAAATTGGTTTGGTCCCTCTACGCTCTTGGAGGAGTTCTTTAATAGTTTTTAAAATTTAATTTAATACAATCAGGCAAGGCAGGAGGAATCAAGAACACACATAAAACATGCATCCTAAAAAATATTGCAGAATTTCATGGTTGGAAGATTCAGCCAAAGCCACATGTAATAATCCACCACTAGCCAGATGCATTTTCAACAAATGTGTTTTTTTGTGTGAGAAGTTTGTTGCTCGCTGGTTTTGTGCTATTTTTGTTGAAAGTTAAATATCTAATCATTGCAAAAGTAAAGAAAAAATAGTATGCACAGTGACAGGTTTGGACAGTGTTAATGGCAACTGGGGAGAGACAGCCAAATAATGGGACACTGGAATGACTGGGGAATGGGGCTAGTGGAGGCTTGATCCATTACCTAGCCTAGGGCTCCATAAGGAATTGATGCCTTCATGATCCTGTTCTGGATGTAGTGGTTAGTTATTAATGAGCAAGAAGAGCGGGGTTGGTGATTTATTTCACTCTTCACAGGTTACCGAAGACTTAAATCTAGATAGCTAATGTTGTATGGATTAGGAAAGCTTCCTCTAAAGAAAAATACTTTTGTGCAGGCAAACCACTATACAGTGAGTCCAAAGACAGCAGTGTGTTTTCTTCCCATTATGATGAAAAATCATTTTTCTCAGTGTCAGCAGAACCAGAGTTGGTGCAGATGGATGCAAGTATTTGGCAGTACAAGAATAAGTTAATCCTGCATGGTCAGAGACAAAAACAGAAAAGACAAAACACCCTGGTAGCACTAAAGTTATTTAACTGTGAAGGGAGATACATTTTATTTTTATGTATTTATTTAGTTGCATGAGTTGACACTGTATCTCCTTGAGTAAACACATAATGCTGCTTTCACTAACCTACTGTTCAATTGGATCTAGGCCAACAGTTGTCACTCTTGGCTCACCTATGCTAAAATTAGATGGCTTGCAAAAGAGCTTCCAAAGGTATGGAAGAGAAGTTGAGTAAGCTAGCATTTTTGTAATTATTAACTTGGGTGGATACACTGCTTACAGACAACAGCAGTATCTTCTCTCTCTCAAAATTAATGAGGTACCTCTGGTAGGAAAATGAAAGCCTGAAGACTTTTCATTAATCAGTTTAATATGCAGGTCGCACCCTTTCTTACAGCAAGTCAGAAAATATTATTTGTTAAAATGTATAAGCCGCGGTGGTACAGCGGTAGCATTGTTGCCACACAGCAAGAGGTTCTCTTGTTTGATTCTCGGCTGGAGTGCCTTCTGTGTGGAGTCTGCATGTCCTCCCCGCGGTCGAGTGGCCTCCAAAAGACATGCGTGAATGGCCATGCCTTAGCTGAAGGTTGGGTGTCGGGCTGGCAACTCAGCACCATAAAAAAAAATCTACTGCCAATCATTAGCGTACCGGAGTTCTGCTGTGGAGACCCCTAACCTGGAAAAGCCAAAAAGACCAACAACAACTAGCATTTATGAACTATGCTGTTTTGCATTTATCTTAAAGTCAATTATTATTAAAGCACCTACTACTGTGTCACATAAGTTATACGAGGCCTACATACAGCCTGTTACTTGGCAGCTGCACATGGCTGGTATGCAGTTATTGTAATCCAGATTATGTAAATTAGAAGGTAAAAATCAGTTACTGCTGCATGACTAGTATGGTACCAGCAATACCAGCATCTTCTATATTCTGAAACAGAATGGCTGCTTTTTTACTGATGTTCTTTATTTATTTTACTTAATATTTATTTACCAGGAAAGAACAACTTGGAACAAAGCCAATTTTCAGTGGAGGCCTGGGGAGAAACACTCCAGATGCATGGCTTTATAACATGGGAGGAAACTAGAGCACTTGGAGGAAATCCACATGAATGCAGAGAGGGCATTCAGACTCCACGCAGAAGGCACCCCAGCCAAGAATTGAACCAGAGAACCTCTTGTTGTGAGGCAGCAATGCAAACAATGCACCACTACATCTATATTTTAAAGTGACTCCCTTTAGTAGTACATTTTCTAATTTATAGTTACTCAGATGTTGTGAAACATATCACACTGATATTGGGCATTCACTGAACTGAACTTCATTTCTATTTTTTTAAAATCAAACTGGTAAATAATTATGTTGGTGATAATATTTTCATGTTCTGTACTTGACAAGTCTGGGATAGTTAAGTATGAGTCTTCTTGGTTAGAAGCTATGAGGCACCCCTGCCATAGAAAATGTCACTCCTTTTCAAATATTGTGATATCCTTTTTAAAACATTTCAGAAAAGCTTTCACTGGAAGATATTATGTAGCGATGTATAAAATATGTGTCTCAGCACAGCTAAAGAGATAATGCCACTTGAAGTAACGTTGCTACATTATTATGTTTGCATATTTTAAAAGGGGAGATTATGTCCCATATTCTCTCCCACTATGTTCAGTAACAATGTATGTACCATTCCTCTGATTGAGAGGAGTTACTTGAGGAGGTTTGGATGTCCAATGAAGGTAATTTCTGAGCACCTGCTCTGGAAGGCATATGTAGTACAGCCTGCAGGAAAGAGGTCCAAGGACAGACCCAAGGCATGCTGGAAGTTTTTTTTCTCTCTCATCTTGCTGGCTAATGCCTGAGTATCCTTCCAAATAAGCTAGAACTGTTTTGGGGGTAGGGAGTGCTGCTATACCAGATCAGCTTGCCACCATCACATCATCCAACTGGACAGGCAGTTTAGAAAATGGATGGATTATGGATTATGTGGTAGGCCATACTACAGTATATATATCTTTTTGAGACCAGGAGATGAGATCATGAATTTCTTGGCTGATGTTAGATTTCCCTGAAGGCATCAATTCCTTATTTCCAATTTAAATGCTTGAACTGCACTGCTAGTGGGTTCTGTCTTTGAATCGTTTAGCTTTTGTTAAGTTCTTTATTTGGGAAACATTCTTGTTGGAATCCATTACTTTTACTAGTTATGGTTTTGCATTAACACTATATATATTTACAAGGAGTATTTCTTCTTCCATAGGAAAATGGAGATTCTGTGCCTTAATGAATATTTTATATAGTCAGAGTCTGTAACTTCTCTTTTAATAGTGCACTAAACTGCATTTATTCCATGATGAAAGAGAACTGTGTTTCCTAATTGTTAAAATTATCTTTAATTGCCACATACTAGGGGTAGGATTAGGATTAAGAGCATCAGGGATAAATATCTTCAGATTGTTTTTGCCTATAGTCATAAGTGGCCTAATGCATATTATCAAAACAATTATTCCTGGGGGGCTTAATTAGAGACTCTACTGTTAACAGAAATCAAGAAAACCTGTGCCTACAGATGTTAAGGATCTCCTCAGTTAGAGTATGAAAAAAAATCTGCTGTTGCAAGTAAGCAGATTTTTTTTACAGGAACCATTGCATATTTTCCACTTGAAGCAGTTCACATTTTGGCAGGCACTATTCTTTTGACAGTTACACAAAGACTGATGATTAGTTTGGTCCCAAGTCCAAAACTAAGCAATTATACTTGTCTGCCCATTAGTATACTATTTCTGTTTTGAAGATGGCAAATTACTTTAAAGGATAACCACACAAAAAATCTTTAACATTTTTTGCTTTTTCATCATATCCCAATTTTTTTCTGCAACACTAGTGTCGTTTTCCGATTTGTTGTATGTTAAAATAGCCTGATGAAGGGCAACCATGGTTTATGAATTTATTTTATATATAGTCAAGATTCTTTGGTGTAATTTTAAGGCCACACAGAGTGCACTGCAGAGAAGAACATTTATTCTGACATTGTCTCTACACCAACATGCAGTAAGAGCACTTTGCTTTTCGACTGTTTTGACCATGTTGGGCAAGAGTATCAGTTTGTCTTATTATGATTACTTCCTTTGAATTTTTGTAGACATCTCTGATACAGAACTGTAAGCTAAATTCAAATGTTACGCTCGAATAAGGAGCTTATTTATTCCTCCACTTTAGACTCAGAATTGTAGTTCTTGTAAGTTAATTAAACCCATATTTTCCAGCTAAAGAGTGAAGCTGGTCATCTAACGCTGATAGCACTCATACAAAAAACTGACTGCGGTCAGTAACCAGGTTTAAACATATTATTGGCCTTGCAGCTAGAACGGATGATCTGCTAATTACTTTTCTTAATGATAAAAGTGTCATGAACCATAGAGAAAGGAAAAAAAATGGCTGCCACATTGTTTTTGTTTTGAATAGATGCAATTTAAAAAAAGAAAAGTAATAAAAACGACTGCAGTAAGCAGTTGCAAGTAATGATCTCTCCAAGCTTCCATGATGTAAGAAATAATGAGTAAATGACATTGTCTTTGTATGTATAGCAGTATAATTATAATAAATGATATAATTAATATTGTAGCAAGAATGTGATATCTCACAATATTCTTTCATATGGGTAAGGTTGATGAAATTTAATTAATGGAAATATAAGCAGTCAAAAGGGCAACTGAAGGAACTTCATAGTTGTTAATAAGATGTAAAACACAACGATAATTTATATAGAGAACCAAAAACATATTCACCAGACTAATTAATTAGATATGTAAAGTAACTAGATATAGTGAGAATAAAGTTATGCATACCAGACACTAAATAATCAAAATAATGCAGTCTGTGGTGAGACAGAACTGAAAACAGGAACAAGCCCAAATAATTCATATGTTTTTGTCTTCAATAGCTGAGAAGGAGCAAGTCCGAATGTATAGAATCAAGTAATAGAATGCTAAGTGTGGAATTGCTCAACAAGAGTTAAAGCATTCTGGAGGTCCTGGTCCATTGTGGATGATCCCCTTAATTTAAACAAACCACCACACATTTTAGATTAAAAGCTTTACCTTAAGAAGTTATGCAGATCATTAACTATTGAAGACAGAGAGGGCTCCCATATCTTGATAACTGCTTTCTTAGCAATTAACAGAATCAAACAAAGCCCTTGAATTTCAAGTTCACCCACCATCTTATGTTCTGTCCAAGGAGCAACAGTAACTGTTAAGTGAGTTTAATTCTGTCCAGACTCAGAATTTAAATCATATGTGCTCAGTCTTACTTAAAGTGGTCAAAGACGGTACATATTCAAAAGCATGCCTAATTCTCCTACTTCAAGCAAAGCTAATTCATTATGAGAGCGCCATGGAACATTCCAGACAGTATGACTAGTGTTAGCAAACTATTAGATAATGGACAGATCTTCACAGATCTTCACAGCAATACCCTACTGGAGAATGTGTTCTCCAATGGGGTCTCAATTTACCAGGAAAATAATTACATCACAGTAGTGTATTAAAGCATCATGAAGCATGAAGAAAGAACAAAATGCTGTCATATTGATTTTGGTCACAATAACAAAAGCAATATAAAAAATAAACGTAAACAAGTAACTGGAGTAAGCAGTTATAAGGAAGGAGCTGCTGCTTTATTTTCTGCTTGCTATTCTTGACACTTAAATACCATGTTTGGTGTGTGGCGGAAACAAAACTAATGCAGTTAACTGCATTAGAAAGATGTGTGTGTGCATCTGTGAGAGAGAGAAAAAAGAAAGAAAGACAGAGATAGACTGAATGTGTCAGCACATATGAGTGCGTGTGTGTGTATGTGTGTGTGTGTGTGTGTGTGTGTGTGTGTGTGTGTGTGTGTGTGTGTGTGTGTGTGTGTGAGAGAGAAAGAGGTAGAGAGAGAGAGAGAGAGACAGGCAGACAGACACTGTGCTCCTATTTAAGTTCTTTTTTCAAGGATTTTGGACAAAGTCAATATTAATGCAGTAACACAGACACAAAGTCAGGGAATTTTTTAGATATTACTGTAATTCACTCAAAAAATAATAGAACATGATGTTTTGAATCAACGTGCTTTTTTTCCTGAAGAATAAGAAACATGAACATCAAATGTGTTTTAAAGGACAGAACAAAGATATGAGGTAAAATCAGAGACATTCTTCTACAAAATTAGGGGCAGGTGGGAATTATGTGGGGTAGGGAGAGACAGATGCACTACTTTGCAATATATTTCAGTCATTTGATCACAGGGAATGTCTCACCTGTGGTACATTTGACTGGGGACACATGGTTGAAGTGACATTCAGCTGCTGAGAAATATGGCTGTTTGCAAATTCCCTGTGGGCAAAGAGAAGCACATACTGCCATGCTCACAGCTTTAATAACCAAATGCATGGAGGCAGAAGAAGTAATGAGTGTTGTGCTCAGTGTAGAGTACATACTTATGTAACTACAATATGTAGAAGTGTGCTACAGCATGGAAAAAATCCTGCAGGCTACTGTAGTCACATTTATGCTCCAGTATGCATTTTAGGTAATGGTCCCAAGATACTGTGAGGGGGTAGTGGTCCACACACACTGATTATAAAGGTACTGCCTATTGTGCACTGCATTTGTACATGCCCTTTGGCCAGCCTGCTGCTGATGCCTGCTATATTGGCTGCTGTCTCATGTTCCCTTGGGGACTCTGGACATTGTTTCCCCCTGTGACTTTGGTTCTTGAAGTTGTGGGCATGGCAACACATTCTTCTCATTGCCCACTTGGAATTTGCAAGCAGCCATATTTCTCTGCAGCTAACTGTCCCTTCAGCCATGTGTCCCCAGTCAAATGTACCACAGGGAAATGTCTCGTCTGAACCCGAATAGTATAATGGTATCCTGATTATTTTACACCTATATAAATGTATGGACTTTTATGAAACTAAATAGGATTACATTCAAAACACAGATTTTACATTCAGATTTTTTTTCTGCAGTAATTTAGTAAAGCACTAGTAAAGTAATGAAATGAGATTAGAAGTGATTTGAGTATAATTTAGTAGCAAGCTGTAGATTTTCACATGCAAAAGGAGCTGAGAGCTCACTATGGACATGGTTAACCAATCTGTTTTTAAGCTGGACATGGAGAATTTTGAAATTATTTTAGCTGTAGCATTTATATGTCTAATCTTCATATGTTTTGTGTGTAGTAACTTGATAATGATGAATTGGAAAGGTCACACAGATAAGCCAATTAGTAAAAATTACAGGAAAACCTAGCCAAGCTAGAATTTTCACTGTGTGATACCTTAAACCTCCTGTAATAGATGCCCATGGGATATATGCAAATGAGCCCATAAGGGCATCAAGTGTTGCAGCTATATTGCTTCAAAATGTCCATTACTTTTTTCTTTTTTTCTTTTTAAGTATTTGTGGATATATTCAGGATAATAAAGCCATCCCTCACTAGCTGTGTCATGCATGTTTTGTCCTTCTTATGACCTTGACAGCATAGCATAAATGGACTGTTTAGCCATACTTTAATAACATAGGGTGTTTATACTCAACTGATGTCCATAACCATTAAGGTGTCTGCAAAATATCCCAAATAACATCCAAACAAAAGCGAAAAAAGGTCACACAGACAAACCAATTAGTAAAAACTGCAAAAAAATCTAGCCAAGCTGGAATTTTCACAGTATGATACCTTAAACCACCTGTAACAGAGGCCCATGGGATATATGCAATGACTCCTTAAGGACATCAAGTGTTTCTGAATGTCCATGACTTTTTACTTTTTCTTTTTAAGTTTTCCCATGATAACTATCTTATTGACAACACACCCCTAAGAGTTAATGCAGTAGTCAGGGTCTTGGATACACACATAGAACGTAATCTAGACTTTAATATTCATGTGTTTACAGTAGTGAGGAAATCATTCTGTGTTGTGCAACTTATAAACAAAGGTATGGCATCTAGGTCCAAGGAAGTCATTTTTCTACTATAATTGGCATTCATCAGACCTATCATTGAGTACAGTGCCCCATTTGGCATATACCTAACCAGGCATATCCAGCAACTGGAGTGTTCACAGAGGTTCCTCAATAAAATAATACAGGGCATAAGTAAAATGTCCTAAGCAGAACAATCCAAGGCCCTGCCCATGTATTCTGTCTCCTATGGGTTGTTGAGAGGAGATGTATGCTTGGCATACAAGGCATTGTCAGATCCCACCCTGATGGACCTCTTGTACATCCACAACACAAACCTTGCCTGTGAAATAATGGGACTTGCTGGAGATACAGGTATGTATCCCAGAGACTATCCATTCTCTGTAACAGACTCCCCATCCATGTGAGGCAGAGTTCTTGCTTAACCCAACTGAAGTGTAACTTGCACAATTGGAGGGAGAATGGAAATTAATCCCTGGTTTGGCACATTTGTCACCAATAAACACAGGCATCCTATAAATGGTCATCTCCCAGGCCCTCGTTTGTAAATGTTTCATCTCCCTGCTTGCACTTACCAAGGGTACCAGAACTTGTCAGATATTTGGGATGCATAGCTAGGCTTAGCTAGGCTTAAAAAGGCTCTTGTGGTCATTGGCCTAGTAAACACCTATGAACCTATGGCCTATAAAAACTATATCCAATGCATTTCAGTGGTTTCCAGATGGAGAGGAATTGCTTGTCATTAAACTAAAGAGGGTCTGTTTGGGTTTTAGCTATGTGGAATTGTACTAAGGTCAGGGCATGCAGATAGTCTATGTATGATAATTTGCATATTCGACAATTGTACATATGTAATGTGGTGAGATAATTCAAGCCAATTCAATGCTTTAAGTACAGAGCAGTGGTGAGTATAATAGGATTTATTTGCTGTGAATCCTACTGATTTGTTGTAGGATAGTTTACGTTTGGTTTTAAGTGAAGTCTGAAGATTGCTAAGGATATGAGCTCCATACTGAACTGAAGAGTTAGTAGTTAGGTAGATGGTAAGTAGCTGCTAGAATGGCTTTTGTAGGGTTTGAGAGGAAGGTTTTGTTTCTATCTAGTACGTCTAGTTTTTGATGAGTTTTTAAATATTATTTTGAATGTTAAGGTCAAATTTAAGGTTGGCATCCATTGCCATTACAAGCAGTTTTGTATAACGAATGACTTCAATTTCTGTAGTGTTCAAAGAAATAATTTTGAAGGTGTCTTATCTTTTGTGTATAGTTTTGGGAAATAGGAGTAACTTTGTTTTTTTTTTTTTTTGATAAGCAATAGTTTGTGCTGCAGTAACATCTTTTTACTGAGGTAACATCTTCTTCAGTTATTTGCTGAGATGTGTCTGGTTGTCAGAGGAAAATATAAGTGTGGAGTCAAGTGAACTGACTCCTTTTTTATCCAATACAAAACCTTAGAAATGGCCATACCACCCCCAAATTAACTAATAAAAGTGCATTGGTTACAGAAGCCACTGTGCAAGCCATTTCTAATGGTATAATCATAAGCTAAAGATGGTAGGTGATTCTGCATATTATTTTCAGACTGGGGCCCCTTTTATAAGCAAACGAGGTTGTGGTATCGACCAAACTGGATGAATACTTTGTTTCTAAAAAACACACACAATTACTGATGAGTATACTTTTGATGAACTTATTGTCAGTGTTGTGACATAAAACCATAGCCCTTACAAATGTATTTGCCTGTATCTTATCTGTGCCAAAACTATTTGATTTTAAAATTGGTTGAAACGTGTTACCCTTACCAGTAAACACTTCAATCTTAACCTCTCTTGAAAGCGTATCCCTGTCTAAGAACACACTTAATGTTTCAACTTCATCAGTGAACAAACTGTCATTGGATACCACCCTTGACAATCTAACCATATGGCTTTTGATCAGAATTTGCTTCTGTTTATAGTGGTATCAACTTTGAAAATACAGACAAGAATTAGGAAACCTTAGTTTATGGTAATTATTGGATAAAAAGCAGCATTGTTAATATCCTTAGTTATAACTACATCAAGATAACTAACACTTGATTAAGAATTATTCTAGGTAAAAGTTAGATAATTGGTAGTATTGTTTGAATGGTCTAAACATTCCTTTGATAATAATTAAGTACCATTCCAAAGAGAAAAATATCATCTAGAAATCTTGGACAGATGCCACAAAGATTTGTATATCGAATTAAAAACAATAATTTTCCCAGTACCAAAGAACCAAGTTGTCATAGATATGTGAACACGAAGCACCCATTACCAACCCACTAAAATAGTGATAGTACTCTCCTGCCAAGTAAGTAATATGGTTAAATTGTTCAATAAGATTCGAATCCAGGGTAGACAATTCTTTGAACTCAGCAATAGCCAACCCACCCACCCCTATAGTGTATGGAATGACAGAATATAAGACCTTGACATCAGTAGTTACAAAAATAGTATCATCAGTAAAAGGTACTTGCTGAAGCCAAGTTAAAAAATGCCAAGAGTCTTTTAAAGTATAGCTAAACCACATAACCCTTTCTTTTTGGTCAATAAAGATTGCTAATGACTCAGTTTTACAACCTCCAGCTACCATAGTAGGGTACAAAGGAGGACAGTCTGCTCATTTGTGAACTTTTGGAATTCCAAAAATGCTGGTAATAATCAATCATTCCATGGTAAGGAAATAATAATATAAGCTTGTAGGATGACTATACTGTAGGAATAATTTTTTGATAAATAAATTGATCTTGCTATAGGCTGCATTAATTTAATTCCTCATGACTAAACATAGACGGCTTTTCTAATCAAAATGGACAACACTCTCATGAATAATCCAAAGTATTCATTATAGGTTCATAGGTTCGTAGGCAGGTACTAGGCTATTGTTCCCTAGGGCCTATATAAGCCTAGCCAAAAGGTACCCTGGCTTTCGCCACCCAAGAAAATTATTTTCCTGTGCCACTGTCGAGCAGAGCCACAGAAGTGATCCCTGGGCTGAATTTCCTATCTCCCATCCACTCATCAAGATTTTTCTTGAGGAGTGCTGTTGAGGAGCTTTGTTTGATATAAATAGGTAGTTTGCTCCAGAGTATGGAAAGTCCCTGGGCCAGGAATCTATCCCTCCAGCATGTTCTGTTTATTGTGGTGACAAGGTTTAGGTCCCTAGAGCATGTAGGTTGGAGGGATTGGGATTTCTTTAAGTGGAGCATTTCCAAAAGCTCTGGGTTTGACATAGCTTTGTATGTTAGGCAGACATTGCCTCTGAGTAGGCGATATGCGATGGAGTAAAGCTGCAGTTTTTTGCGATGGTCTGTGTAGGGCATCTGTTTGAGGCTGGTAATCCTCTTTGTGAGGTATTTCTGCGGCCTTTCCAGCTGTTGTAGATGTCTTGTATGGTACATACCAAAAGGGACATTGTACTCTATAATGGGTCTAATGAGTGAAGAGTAGAGGGGAACAATGACCTCTTTTTTACTGGATCAGAAACCTTTTGTGGTGAGGTGTGCCACGTAGAAGAATTTCCTGACTACTGTGGTGATGTGATTATCAAAGGAGAGACTACTGTCCACCTGTGTCCCAAGGTCTCTTATCACACTTTTGGTGTTAAGTAGACTACCGCCTATATGGTATTTCATGGGTACAGAGTTTTTACCAAAAGGGATGACAATGCACTTTTTGTCATTGAGCTTGAGGCCATGGCTTTGACACCAGGCATCTGTCTCAGTGAGACACTTTTGCAGGATGTCCACATCTTTTGGAGTTTTGATTATGGCTCCTAGCTTGCAGTCATCTCCGAACTTCATTAGCAAAAGACATTCTGTGTTAGCCTGTACTTCAGAGAAGTAGATACCAAACAGGAGAGAACCCAGGACTGAATCCTGTGATACACCACTTGTCACTGGTCTGAAGTTGGATTTGGAGTCTGCTACTTTCACAGTGTGGGTTCTGTCAGTGAGCCAGTCGGCAACCCATCTTGTGACATAGGGATTTAAACCTAATTCAGTGAGTTTATCTATAATTCCAGAGTGGGGGATGGTGTCGAAAGCCTTGGCGAGATTTAGATAGGCTGTGTGAATCACCTTACCCTCATCTACGGCTTTGGTGACCACTTCAAAGAAGTCTATCAGGTTTAGGAGACATGATCTGCCTTTTACAAACCCGAACTGGGTGGGGTCCTGAGTTTGGAGATTACCAATGTCATTGTTTATAAGTTCCATGATGATACGTTCCATAGCCTTGCAGACCAGACTCGTCAGGCTAATGGGGCAGTAGTTTTTGGGGTCCATGGTGGCTCAACCTTTGTGCAGTGGGATAACCGTCACTGTGCACCATTCAGTGGGCACATAGCCTGAGGTGAGGATATGATTGAACATGGTACTTAGGTGGGGTGCCAGTTCGTTCTGTAGTTCATGTAGAATGCAACCTGGGATGTTGTCAGATCCCATGGATGCTGTGTTCTTGGCTTTGGAGAGTGTATTTTTTACCTGTGCAGCCATGATTACAGGAACTTTGTATTCTTCTGGTATAGAGATAGGCCCTTTAGGGGATGAGAAGGGGGTAAAGTTAGCACTGAACCTATCTGCCAGGATGTTGGCAATATCAGCTGATTCTGTATATTTAGTGCCATTGTGCTGTAACTCAGAGCAGATCTGAGTGTTGCCATTGAGATTCTTGGCATAGCTATAGAATGCTTTGCGGTTGTCTTTAGAGTCAGTGGTGATTTTGTTTTTGTAACTAGCTTTGGAGGATTTTATGAGAGATCTTAGCTTCTTACTAAGGCTGACCAGGGAGTTCCTCCAATCATGGGATTTTACTCTTTTTTTGCAACAGTTTCTTTCTTCTGTTGTAGAGTTTGTTTATGGCAGGGGACCACCAGATTGGCTTCCTTTTTTTGGAGGATAGCATCTTGGTCCTGTTAGGGATGGCATGATCCATGCACTCATGTAAGTGCTTATAAAGTGCATTTGTGTAGGAATCAGCAGTCATACCTCTATTGTCCATCAGCATGTGTGTCGTGAAGTTTGCCACTTCTGTCTTAAGAAGCGTGAAGTTGGCTTTGGAGAAATTTTTTATGGTGGTTTCCCTAATGGGGGGTGGGGAAGGGATGTGGATGTCGAGGGTGATTAGCTTGTGGTCAGATCTGACCAACTAGGAATTGACCTCTGGTGTGGAACACTGGTTGCCCATGTTGGTAATAACCAGGTCTAGGATATTGCTGCTCCTGGTGGGGGTGTGGATAAGTTGATCCAAGGCACTGGAATTTATGAATTCCAGAAAATGTTGAGCACAAGAGTTGGTACATGAGTAGTTTTCCCAGTTAATGGTGGGGTTGTGGAAATCACCCATTATTAGGGTGTTAGGTTGTACCCTAATATTTTGTAGTGTATCAAGAAATGAGGAGTGGGAATCCTTGGGCATGGTGGGGGATCTGTAGCAAGCTACAATTTGGATTGCAGTCTTGCCTAGAGTTAGTTGCACTTGGATAATCTCGGATGCATTATGCTGAGCAACTAGCTTGGAGGTGTTGATATCTTTAATGAATATGGACATACCTCCGCCTTTAGTGTTTTGATTCAGGTTAGGTGGCCAAAAGGTGTGGTATGAATTATAGCCTGGTAATGCAAGGGTACTCTCTGGAGCCTTGAACCTGGTCTATGTCACTGCACAGATGTTGATGTTCTCCAATTTAAGGAGTGACTCGAGTGAGTGCATTTTGAGGTTTAGACTTCTAGCATCGAGTAGCAATACCCTCAGATTCTGCTTGCTTGTACCTGTTACAGTGGTGAATTTGTCATTTGAACCTTGCCTAAAAAAGGCACTATAGGGGTGGCTAGAGCCTTAGCCAGTATCCGGAATCCCAGGGGCGACAGGTGCAAGCCATCTTTGGCAAAGCATCGTGGTTTGTTGATCATGTCATCCCAGGCAGACAGATACTGGATCCCCTTAGAATGACACCAGAAGCTTAGCCAATTGTTGAAGTCACTCATTTTGTCCTTGTATTGTGGTATCATTCTGGGAGATGGCAGGATGCTACTCAGGGCTAGGGTCATACCTGCCTGGGCTACAAGATTGGATAGCTCCTCCAAGTCCCTTTTCATGTAGTCCAGGGAGGTACGTCTCAGGTCATTCACACCAACATGGACAATGACAGAGTCATATTTGTACTTGTTGTGGAGTGACCTGAGTGCATGCATTATGTGGCAGATCCTGGTACCCGACAGGCAGCAGACAGTAACTTTCTCCTTGTTTAGCCTGGTGAGTGGAACATCAGTGTGCCTGACTATAGTCACCTATGACTAGAGTGTTGGGTACATTGCTATGGCTTATGGGCTGTGGTTGAGTGGCACACTGAATTTGTGGGATATGTGTCATTTGGGCTGTGTTGGGGGCTGGAGGTTGCTTGTGTTTCTGCTTTGGAGGTCCCTGTTGCTTGCGCAGGTTTTTGCTGAGAGCCTCCGCAAATTGTTGTTGTTGTTGTGTGTGTTTTGTGTTTCTATGTGTGTGTTTTGGTGGTGTAGGTTTTGAGGGACTATGTGATGAGTGTGTGTGTGGAGCAAGTGTTTACCTTCTCCTCTTGACTGTCTAGTCCAGTCTTGGGTGAAGAGAGCTTTGCTTCCAGTTTGGCTAGATAAGTGCATCTCTCACAGGTTGTAGTGTTGTGTGGTAGGAGGAGAGGGTTGTCTGCGTACATGAGGCAATTGCTGCATTGCCCCAGGATGCCCAGATTCATCAGGTAGACAGGAGAAAGCATTGGGAGCTGACCCTTAGACAAGCCTGGATAGGTGCTTCTTTGTTAAGTACTAGAAACTGTTTTCCTCTAGACAAGTGAGGAAAGTTGAGTGCTGTAGTAATTTGTAGCTTATTTAGTGCTTACAATGAGTTCTGAACAAGTGCTGAGCTCAAAGAAACAGACTTGAGTGCTGAAACTAAAAAACTGGCTAGTTCTAAGAAACAAAATTAAGCTAGAAGGCTTCCCCTCCAACAGAGAAAGACTTGGGGGCTCAGAAGCCCACAAACAGTCCTGGACACAGCAAATATGTATCCAGATTAGACTACCCACAGGAAAGGCAAGAAACAATCTTAGAATTTTTTTTAAGTGGAAAGAAAGAAAGGAGGAGCAGAAACTAAGTGGATTGGCTTTCTCAAATGTTCTCCCTCTATTAGGTAGAATGAAGTAATAACATTAGACTGGGAGAAGTGTCCCAGATCAAATTTGCAGTAGGGGAGGGCAACTGGAAAGCCATCAACTATAAGAACAGCATACAAATAAGGAGGGAGTGTGGGAAACAAACTGCAGAAATGTTTCTCACAGCAGAAAAGCAGCAGTGAGCCTTTAAATGAAAGTTTTAAACAGATAAAGGAGCCTTTAGATAAAGCTTTTAACTGCAAACAAGTTATCAGAATCAAACAACCCAAACAGATTCTTAATAAAAGTGGACAATTTCCAGTTAACACCTCACACACAGTGAAACTAGCTAGAAAAGTATGCAGTAGACAAAGTGCTATAAATAACTTGAAAAAATAAGAAAAAAAATAATATACGTAATGTTATATATTATAGATCTGAGTTTGCTCAGTGTCCTTCCTTCGATCAGCTCAGTGTGAAATGGTAGAAACACTCACAAGCTTAACTTCTTAAAACAAGACTTCCCCCTTTTTCATATTTCATAAAATAAATATTTTTGCCTAGCATGAGGCAGTGAAGTAATTTCCTTTCCTCAGCTGTTTAATAGAAATACCTTGAACTTGACTTTCCCTCAAAATACTTCCTGATGTCACTCTTATAAAGTTATTCAAATAACTGGGCAACAGAGCGAAGTGAAGGGAGAAAAGTACTCTTTCTATTAAACTGAAAATTTGTGAGGTTGAATTGAAATTCTGCTACTATGGAAGCGTGGACCCAAAGTTTCATTTAAGTGTAAATAACTTCAGTTCTTTTCAGATGTCCACCATATTCTGACATCCACTAGGAATAAATGTCAGTCCATGCTTGTTACATTTGTGCTGTTTTTATGTATATGTTCCACACAAAGGCTTGCAGGCTTTATAATGATACTTTTTCCTGCATCCTTCCCGTCTGCTTTCCCTTCAGACTCATTCAATATAGATTTTTCTGGCATTCACACTAATGGACACTCCTCTCCAACTTCTATCATAGATTCATGGGCGGTTGCTAGGCATGCAGTCCAGAAGACCATTAAGGGGCATAGCTCAAATTCTCAATTGCCCAAATGAACTATTACGTTGAGTGACTTGACAGTAGTCAGATGAAGGCTGAGGGAATCAAACTCTGTACCATAGGAAGCAGCTTGTTCTCAGCTCACAGCCTTAGTCCTGCATTCTGACTGCTCATTACTTACCTTAGTCTCTAAGTACTTACCTAACTAACTCTCTGTCCTTTTACACCTCAGTATTTGCTAACTATGTAACAGTGTTACACCATAACTAACACTCTGCCCACATGTTAGTCCTCCTGTTATCTTATTCAATGGACTATAATATCTCTTATAAGTATACTGCTGAGCTGCTGGTAGCATAAGACTAATTTTCTTTTCCTTTTTAACTTCTGATGCTTTCAGCCTATCTCAACATCTCTTAAGTAATATTTTTCATCCTACATCTTACAAAATGATAATATTATAAATGCCAAAGTTTATCTAATATCCATTTCTACTACAGTAGAGACATTTTTACATGACAGTTTGTGTATCTCATGGCAATCACTTGCTTTGCTCTAACTCTCAGTGCTATATTTCATAACAGTCACCTATGTATGCTGTAATGCCCTTGTTAGACAAAATCTTTTCTGTCCATTGTACATATATTAATATGAGGAAGAATGTCTTTGTGATCCATTCTGAATAGTACTACTGGACATTTTTGTACATCTTTTCTACAAATGACTATTCCTGAAGTATTAACCTTGTTAAACAATGTCTCAAAATCACTAAAGAGTGGAGCTTTTCTCCCTCTGGGCCACCATTGAAAAAGGGTATCTTGCACGGCCCACCCAGACTTTTTCAGTAAACAGATGCAAATATATAATAAATTATATCAGATTTGTTTTTCTGAAGTTTAGAATGACCCGTTTTGATTTGATTCATACTTGATAATTACTTTTCTTCGCAATGTACGTTTGTAAGTAGTCCAGCTGCAAGATTTGTTTCTAGAAGTGTTATAATTTATATTGACAACAGTTCCACAGTTTAAAGTTGGAAGCTTACATAAGGTTAGGTAAACAATAACAGAAAGTTGTGCAAAAAATTAAAAGAGTTCATGGCCTGATACTTCATAATCTTTACCTGGTGTTACTTTAGCCAGTAAATGCTACTCCACTTACTAATCAGGAGCTAGGAGAGGAAACTGCCTTATTTATGGCAGTCCAATATTTGTAATTTAACTACTGAGTTGGCTGCTGGTACTAAATGTATCAAAATGCATTTAACAAGGACTGCATGTGATTGATAATGGGTGCGGACAATATGGCTTGTATAACCTAAGTTGGAAGACCTCACTCTACTCTAACCTATATTTCTTACTAATGCTCATAAGTAAGGAAACACCTCTTCTAAGTTAAATGTAGTAAAAAATGTGACAATAAATTGGTCTCTGGAAAAGGAAATGAGTAGAGATGTCTGTTTTAAAACTGGCCTCTGGAAAGATGGGAGGAAGGTTAGTTCTGAGTGTGACATCAGCCTTAGCACTTTACAAGATTTCTGCTGCTGCCTAATTCTGCACCCCTTCTGCAGTTTGACATGCCTGCTACCAAAGCAGGGGCAATGGTACTGCCCAGAGGGGCGGTATGCTTCCATGCTCCCCCATCTGCAGTTTGACATGCTTGCTACCAAAGTGGGGGCTGTGGTACTGCCCAGAGGGGGTGTATGCTTCCATGCTCCTCCATCTGCAGTTTGACATGCCTGCTACCAAAGCGGGGGCTGTGGTACTGCTCAGAGAGGCTGTATGCTTCCATGATCACTAAGAATCTGTCTGCATCATGCTGCTGGACAGGCCAAGTCCACGTATAATTTTGTTGTTTTGCATTGTAACTTGTACTTAGTCTTCACCGGGTGTCATACAGACAGTGGACATGGCCATCACCCTTCTCTCAAATGGATGTTCTAGTTGCTCATCCCTCATCCTGCTCTGGTTGGCTCCTCAAGTGCCTGGATAACTAGCTGATTCCATTTATCTGCTTCACAGACAGGGCTTCATCCATGTTCACAGATTCATAAGTTCATAGTTACTTACTAGGCTTATTGATCTATTAGGATCTTAGGGAGCGTAGCTTCACATTTTTGTAATAGTTTTTAGCCATTATCTTTTGCATACAGACAACCCAGAGGCTGGCAGAACAAAGATATTTTGGGCTATTTACTTGTTGTAACATAAAAAGTTCCACGTTGTCTCCACAAACCCCAATAGCTGTGCTGTACTGATGCAAGTAAACAGATGAATAAATAAAGTGCACCTTCTAAGAAATAGAAAAAACATATATATTTATTTCTTAGCAAAGAAAACTTTTGTAGCATTAAATTCTCCAAGGTAATATTTGCCTTTTCATAAATGTATTGACAGGAATTACATTTCCCACATTTTGCCGTTGCAAAATCATAATATGTCACATTAATATTCCAATGATTCCTACTCTTGTCCTCCTCAAGTACAGCTTTAATATTTTTAGCAATTTTATGTGTAAACTGTGGGGGTTCTAGTATACTGATAATATCATCATCAGTTTCCACTATAGCTCAATTCCCTCGTATGACATTTTTAACTAGTGTACTTTGTTGTATTTAATAACCATAGAACTGGTGAAATTGGAAAGTCTCTTGGTGGGAAAACTTGTTTCCGTGTCTGCTTCTAGACAACTACCTAATAATGGGATATATCACACCCCATTACCCCTAACTACTTCTTCCTGAATACTTAGAAGAAGATTTGTAGGATATCATCTTTATAAAAGCATATCCAACATAACATTTAGTTCTGCCATAAAATCTTTATCCTTAGGAACTATTCTGGTGGCTCGGATGTAATGTCCTTTAACTTTTTCTTACAGTGCCATGGGTGGCTGTACATGTAATGTAGGTAACAATTAGAAAAAAGTACCCTTCCTATAAATCAACAATGTGGACCTTTTTATGTTAAGTTTTTCTTTGGTTGCAGGAACACAAACCTTTTGTATTGATTCTTGGTTTTATGTTATGGCTGTCTCTGTTTCATCTACACTCTCTTCTCAGTGTATGCTACTGATTTATGTACTTGGTTTGGAGTGCTTTCATTTTGCTTTGCTCGGTTTACACTTCAGGGGAATGTGTACTATGTGTGGCTTTGGATTTATTGGATTTGACTCTCTTTTTGGATACTTAGATACTATTAGCTCTGCAGCAATGCAGTTAAAGATGGCTATTTGGTTATCTTTTGCCTGGATGGCAATTTTTACCTTATATCTGGGTTTGGCTGATTTGAGCTCATTCTGGAGTTCCTTGCTATGTTTAGCAAGAGCACTACTGGCATCTTGAAAATTAATTTTTTTTTTTTACATGCAGTGAGTTTTTTTCTTTTATTATAGAGCCTGTTTTTATTAGGATCCCACCACAGAGAAGTTTATTTTTAAATGAGGGGAACAGATTTATCTATGCAGCTTTTTACATTTTCTATAGAATTTGTTAGTACAAGATTTTCCATGAGCAATGAAATCATAAAGATGAAAGGGTCTTTTGAATTTATTCAGGTCATCACTCAGTTTTAATAGATTAGTATTGTCATAATCTCTGAATACAAGGCTGCACAGTGGCAGAGCAGACAGCATTGCCACTTCACAGCAAGAGATTCCCTGGTTTGATTCTTGGCAGGGGTGCCTTCTGTGCTGAGTCTGCATGTCCTCTCTGTGTTTGTGTGGGTTTTCTCTGGGTGCTCTGGTTTCCTCAAACATTCCAAAGACATGCAGTAGATGGATTAGTCACTCTAAACTGGCCACATGTCTGAGTGTGTGGTGTGGAAGAACTACCACAGCAAGGCTAGCCACCCAGCAGTGTAAACCCTGACTCTAGATGATTGTCACTGGTGAAGTAACACCCTGACCCCATGTGCAAAAAGGGGTTGTGGATGAATGGATGGCTAATTTCTGAATACTACAGTATTAGAAGATACTTCAGAGTTTAATCTTAAGGTGAATGTGATAGATTTTTGGACCAGTTTGACCAAGGAGTAATTTACAATTGATGGGAAGCAAAGCTGCCCCATATCAGTATAGGTTCATAGATTCATAGGTAGGTACTAGGCTATTGGCCCTAGGGCCTATATAAGCCTAGCCAAATGGTACCCTGGCTTTTGCCACCCAAGAAAATTATTTTCCTGTACCCCTGTCAAGCAGAGCCACAGAAGTGATCCCCGGGGTGAATATAGGTTCATAGGTAGGAGATAACTAGCCCTTGTAAGTCTTGAACCCAGGACGCTGCACAACATAGCTACCACAAGTTACCAGTAAGTCAGCTGAGCTGTATAGAGCATCTCCAGGATTTTATTACTCCTGGCAGTGGTGCAGATTAACTGGTTCAGAAATTTTGTATTGACGAAGTCCAGAAATTTCTGGGCATACATTCTTGATGATGTATAAGTCTGTCAGTTAATGGAGGGGTAGTTGAAGACTCTTAGAAAAATCATGTTTGGCTGGATGCACATGGACTCCATACTGGTTAGGTAGGAGATATGGACTGAAAGGGCCATAGAAGAGGTTGTATAGTAAGCTATGATATGATATGGCATTTTGTTTATAGTACATTGGACGTGGAGATGTTAAACTTCATTATTATTTTGTTTAACAACTTTGGACATGAAATTTATTTTTGAGAATATGGAGACAACACTGCCTTTAGTGCAGTCATCCAGTGCAGTGGGCCTGAATATGTGGTAACCATTGAAACCCTACACTGATGGAGTGCTTTTATTGGTCTTGAACCAGATCTCTGTGAACATTCATATGTCAATGCTTTCCAGGGTAAGGAGTGCTTGTAGGGAGTGGAGTTTTGTGTATTTATGTGAGTTTTTGAGCCACCATGTTCACCTTCTTTGACTTTTCATTAAAAAATAAAAACACTTCTGTACTTGTATCACAAAGACCCAATGATTATTAGAAATTGTTCAGGCAAGAGCTTAGGCAGCACTTAACTCAAGCTGCTTCCTCATGGTCTTTGAGAATATTATTTTGCTGCTGCTAGTATAAACCAAAAAGTCTAATTTTGTGCTCTGTCCAATGCGCTATGTCACATATCTCTAAGTGTCATGTAAACGTGACCAGTTTTTCTATCAGTGTTGACAAGGTTGCCTTTCTTTCTTAAGATTGTATAATTTGTTCATTATTTTATGTAAGGTCTTTACTGTTTTCTTTGCAGTGTATTTAAATATTTTGTGTCTTGTATTTAGCATACACTTTTTATATGCATTTTGGTGGTGAATATTTCTAAATTAAATATTGTGCTCAGTGTAGTTAATCATATCAGTTATGCGTAGTTTATGATTACTTATGTATGTGACAAACTGAATTGCATTGTATTTCTATCTGTTATGGCTATTTATTGTGTTACCTCATTTATATGACATTCTCAGTTTATGAAGCTTTAATATTATAAATGCTCAAAAAATTATCTTGGGCCTGCTGCCTACCTGTATGAATAAAACAATGGATTTATATTCTATTATTATTTCTACTATCCATATTTGCAGTGAGGCAAGCATTTAATTAATTTCCTGCTTAGTCAGAATATGGAGCATGACTAATAGCCACGTTTTGTGCCTCAGTAATCACCTGGCGCTCATTCCCTATTGACTCTGTTGCCCCCTCTTTCCAAGTATCATTTAATACTAGGGAGAAGGGTGCAAGATCCGGGGGATTGTGGCTGTTTTTCAACAAGAATGGCAGTTTTTCTTCTTAATGACCCTACCCCACCTCCTGGCATCCTAATGTGTACAACACTGAAGCAAGGCTTGATATTGCAGCCCAATGATATATGCATACCTCCATGTGCTTGTTGACAGCTTCTTACAGTATAAGCACTGCACGAAAGGCTACAGAACTCTGTATGTTCCACATGCTGCCTCTTCAGCATGATACCCCCCTCACACAGTAGACCAAAGACGCCTGCATTCTCCAGGATGGGTGGTTGGCATTTGGTGTCATAGTCCCACCCTCTGCAGTAGTCTCCGCCACCATCTGCAGCATTATTTAATCCTGATTCATCTGAGTTTCAGTGAGAGTGTTATCCCTCTGAGCTACAGAGATGACAAATAACTAATAACTTGATTTAACAGCAACTGGTGTTCCAGTTAATATTTGATATTAACACACAATGCTCCTGGAAGCTTTACTTAGGTTATCTGTGGACAATGAAGAAGGATAACTCTACTGCACAGGCACCTTAGTGCTTTGAAACTACTTGACTGTGATTAACTCAGATGAAATGGACATCTTCACAATTATAACTTAAAACTAGAAACTCTAATGCTGGATTTGGTCAGACTAGCCAAGAGAAGAAAATTGTAGTTAAGACTTTTTCTTTTCTTTTCTTTCTTTCTTTTTTTTTTTGTTATGCATGTTAAACACATCTGTGAAAGGTGCTGACAGAATAACATAGCTGGGTAGAATGGACTTCTGAGGTCAGGGAACTACTTATAGTGAAGTAGATATTCAGTGCCTACATATTTTGTGAGACTATTTTACAGTCAATCAGTGTGATCAGTAATTGTTAGTCAAAATCATCTTTTTATTTGAAACTGAATTTAGGAAAAAAAGTTTTACAGAAAGAGTAAATAGCATTGCACTGTTTGTCACTATTACAGAACGACTATTCATCTCACCCAGCGGCTATGTGGAAACATGCAAGCAATAACAAAATGATTGCAGTCTGCCTGGTCTAGGTAGAATGAAGAAACACTGATTATGATTAGACATGTCAGATGGGTACACAGTAGCGTTCAGTATTTCCAAAACAGTGCTTCTTCAAGTGGAAAAAAATAACAGTTCCCAGATGACTGTGTTTCTTTATGAAAAAGCTCATGGGACTAAACTGATCCTCTGCCTCTGCCTTCAAACACAAATTCTGTAAACACGAAGGTGGCAGACTGACTGACATTTGTAAATTCTTTTACCGAACATGACCCTATAAAGGAAAGATACCCCTATCTGTTTATATCAGGATAGTGGTTCTCTTTCCTTTCTAAGGTTTTTAGTGGTGTGAGTGCATGCAAATACTTATTATTATAAGCCACTAAAGTTGGCCTGAAAAAACAATGTGGTTATACCTGGAAGTACCAGCAGCTGTTTACTGGCAGATAACATTTACATTTAAGGTATGGTGTAATGTTTGTAACATCACACCTTCTTGAAATCACAAGCATGGCTGTTTCACTGCTAAGTTTTAAAAATATATCACTTCCAGACTATTTAAGTACTTGGTTGATCTTGCACCTAAAACGGTGGACAAGATGGGAAGCACAACTAAAACAAGAGGAAATATATCTTCTTCATAAAAATAGCCTAATCTGTGTTTTACACACACGTACACACTGTTATAATATATCAGACATGCAGCTGGGATAGTTGCTTCCTTGGGAAATGTCACCCCCACATTTGGCACCCCATCAACCTGAGGCCAAGGCCACAATAAATAAATAAATAAATAAATAAATAAATAAATAAATAAATAAATAAATCAGCAAACATACAAACAAGCACCAAGCTATGAAAACAAAAAAGCCATTTGTGTATATGCAGTATTACTTAATTGCTCACATCTGTGCTAAACTGCTGCAAAAAGCTTTGATAGATCTTTCCTAAAGTTAAGGGCTATATAAAAAATATTCAGCTTATGCATAGAAATATTATATGTAAGCATAATAGCTCTTTTTTAAATTGCTTTGCTAAACCATAGCAAAGTGCTATACTAGCTCCTTGATACTGTTTTTTAACACAAAAACAGTAAGTGACTTGTCATCCACAATTATGATTGCTTAAGTCATTGCCAATATTATTGGTAGGGACCAAATGACACATCAGCTACTAAGCCAATAGCATTTCCAAATAATTTTTGCCTGGCCAGCTGCCCATTTCAATAGTCACATAAGTGTTGGTTTGGAGACTGGGGTTTGTGTTTGTTTATAGGTTACGGTTAGAGTAAGAATTAGGTGAGGGGATAGGTTATCGAAGTGTTTATATGAGTGTGTAATGGTTAGGTTAGGGTGCATCTCTCAACCTCTTTGTGCAAGAAAACTGTACAAAGCTTGATGTAATGGGGGGACAAAGGCTCAAAAATAGAGACAGATTTTAAATATTGCTCATAAACTTACAAAGTTGCTAGAATAACAGGATTTGCATTAGTGTGCATTTTCAGGTGGATATGAAGTCTGAAACTCAAATGAATGTCATTATTTAATCACTTCAGTCCTCAGACCATCCCAGTGATTTGCCAAAAAATGACAAATTTTATAAAGAGCAGACCAAAAGCATGAGGCATAAATCTGAAGAGTTGAGAGGTACAGGGCTTAAGTTAGGTAATAGATAAGTTGTATGTGTTTATGTGTGTGCATGTGTGTGTGAGTTACTGAATGCGTAGTATAGCTAAAATATAGTGTGTACTGGTAGTGTTACCAGAAATGTTTTTCTAAGGTAAGATAAAGGGTTGTCGTAAAGCGCAGAGGCAGTGTTAGCATTTACCACATATTAATGTGAATGGGGTGGGGTGGTAAATGAATACAGAAACACACTGTCTACCATGAGGAAAGGACTCATTATCAGTTAACTTGCATGTTTCTGAATCACTCAATGATTACTGCAAGATTACTGCAAGTACTAAGAAGCCCTTTTATGCTGATCTTGTAATCATAGCTGGCAGGCGATGTATTTTGCAAGCACAGGCACACACCTCATTCATTCTTCCTGACAAACACATCCAAGCACACAGCCACCCACCCTCACACACACTCTCACACAAATGGACGCACTGCCATAATAAAAGTCACTGCCCATCTAAATCATGGATTATTACAGTCATTTAGTAATGGCAGACATCAGAGCTTCATCTTACTGTGTAAATGCATCCAGCTAGAAGACCTGTTGCTCTATAAACTTTCCAAGTTGAGTAGATTCTTCTTCTGGCTTTTTCCCAGTTAGGGGTCGCCACAGCAGATCACCTGTCTGCTCATGATTGGCAGTGGAGTTTTACAGTGTTGAGTTACCAGCCCAGTGCCCAACATTCCACAGAAGGCATACACATGCACGCACTCACACCTAGGGCCAATTTAGAGTGCCCAATCCACATACAGCATGTCTTTGAGAGGAAACCGGAGCACCTGCAGGAAACCCACATGGCCACAGAGAGGACATGCAGACTCCACACAGAAGGCATCCCAGCCAAGGATCGAACCAGAGAATCTCTTGCTGTGAGGTGACAATGCTAACCACTGCACTACCGTGGCTGCCTTCCAAGTTGAGTAGATTAATATTTAAAAAGACTCCCTGGTGTCATCTAGCGTTCTCCCTGCTTTATCCAGATGTCTTATACACAAACCCTGTACATCACAGACCATCAACAATGCCATTTATTAGAATTTCATACTTGTTTGCATCTATATTTATTTCTGCAAAATCCAAGTTCTATTAACTTTTTAAGTGGATTAATATTAAAGAGTGTGCCTGGTGTCTAGTTTTCTCCCTATTCATTCTTTGTTCTGTAAAACTTGAGTTTTATTAATTCTACAAGTTATTTATATTTCTGATATTTCACAGTTTTCCCTAGTGTCCATTATCCCTCCATATTACATCCACTGCTCATTAGTCTAGTGGAGCTGAGAGGTAGAGACAACCTCCACCCTTACTCACACACACTCTCACATACTTAGATATTCTCTGTACATCCCAACCTCCAGCCTGATTGTATTCACACACGCGCATTCACCCATTCACCTATGCACACACACACACACACACACACACACACACACACACACACACACACACACACACACACACACACACACACACACACACACACACACACACACACACACACACACACGCACACATACACACACACACAAAACCCTACCCTAAGTAATCTCCATACAGTGACCACCCAAGCAGAAACACACACACACACACACACACACACACACACACACACACACACACACACACACACACACACACACACACACACACACAAAAAACCCTACCCTAAGTAATCTCCATACTGTGATCACCCAAGCAGGCACACACACACACGCACACACGCACACACGCACACACACGCACACACAAAAACTTTACCCTAACTAATCCGCATACTGTGATCACCCAAGCAGACACACACACACACACACACACACACACACACACACACACACACACACACACACACACACACGCACGCACACACAAACACGCACACACACATATGCATTCACTTTCACCTGACACCACTCATGCCTCTACATGCACTTACACATGAAGTCACACACATACACACATGCCAGCACAACCACTTTACTAACCTTCCTGGTATTTACCTCTAATGCAGCCTCACCCATTTAAAGTAATGTGTGAATACAAGCTTTTGACCAGTTTAATTAGTGTGGCTGACACAACCATAAAGCACTTACTACAGGGATTTGTGGAGGAAGCCAACATGGATAATTACCATATGACACTCCCCTAGAATGCCTTATTAGCATTTATGGTAGGACAGAGAGACAGCCCACCTTGGTGCTGCACCTCTTCAGGTTAGGCACTGTGGTAGAGTTGTTTAAGAATTGGAAAAGCCTACCATTAGTGGTAAACAGGGCTTACTACTGGTGGTCATTTTTTTATAATGTTGGCCTTTGAGTTTAAAGTTGTGTTTTTTTCTTCTCTTTTCCCTAGAATGTGTGACCTTTACATCAAGTTAGGAAGCTGTAGGTGGTACACTACCCCCACCCCAACACTATCTCTAAAATTATGTTTCATTGTAGAAAAAAAGCTTTCATACCCATCAATATGATGATTTGTGTCTATGACAAGTTGTGACATGATAAGTCATTTGAAAGTCTATGGAATCACTCAAATATTATGGCTGTTTTAGTTGTTGTTGTTGTGTCTTTCGGCTTTTCCTGGTTAGAGGTCACCACAGCGGAATTCCGGTCTGCTAATGAGTGGCAGTTGATTTTTATGTGATGAGTTGCCAGCCCTGACACACATCCTTCAACGAAGGTACATCCGTTCACACATGTCTCCATGCAGAAGGAGCTCTAACTGAGAATGGAACCGGACAGTGTCTTACTAAGAGGCGACAACGCTACTGCAGCACCACCACTGCGGATCACTATTATGGCTGTTTTAGTGATGGCTGTTTTAGTGATGAGCATTTTTTCCATCACTTACATGAGAAGTTTATACAGGTTCATAGGTTCATAGGTTCATAGGTTCATACTAGGCTATCTTCCCTAGGGCATTTATAAGCCTAGCCCTTTTTCGAGGTTAGTATACTGTGGCTCTGTCTAACAGTGACACAGATGTGATACCCGGGGTAAACCTACGATCTCCCATCCACTCATCAAGATTCCTCTTGAAGAGAGTCAATGAGGGACTCTGCCTAACCTGGACTGGGATTTTATTCCAGAGTGAAGGGAGCCTCTAGGTTATGAATCTGTCCCTCCAGCATGTCCTATTTATTTCAGTGCTGAGGTTCAAGTCTCTCAGCAGCTTAGCTCAATCTGAGGTGCAGCATGTCCATTAATTCCGGGTTGGACATGGCTTTATATGTCAGGCACAGATCGCCTCTGAGCAGGCGGTATGCCACTGAGTAGAGCTGGAGTTTCTTTAACCGGGCAGCATATGGCATCTGTTTGAGCCCTTTGATCCTCTTGGTGAGGTACTTTTGGGGCCTTTCCAGTTGCTGCAGGTGTCTGGTAAGGTACATCCCAAAAGGGGCATTGTACTCAATTATGGGCCTGATGAGGGATGAGTAAAGAGGCACGATGACCTCCCCTGATCTAGATGCGAATCCCTTCATGATTAGGTGGGCTATATAAAATGTTTTTCTAACCACTTTGGCCACGTGGTTGTCAAGTGAGAGATTGCTATCAACTTGGGTCCCCAGGTCCCTAATTACTTCTTCTGCACTTAATGGATTACCACCTATGTGGTAATTTATGGACACTTTGTTATTGCCAAAGGGGATGACTATACACTTTTTGGCGTTTAGCTTGAGGCCATGGCTCTGCCACCAGTTGTCTGTTTCTATGAGGCCCTTTTGGAGGATGCTTGAGTCGATTATGGCGCCCAGTTTGCAGTCATCTGTGAACTTGGTCAGCCACAGTCCTTTCGTGTTGGCCTGTACCTCCGAGAAATATATACCGAACAAGAGAGGTCCCAGGACTGAGCCTTGTGGGATGCCACTTGTAACTGGTTTGGAGTCTGACATGGCTCCAGCAATTCTAACCATGTGGGTTCTGTCCTTGAGCCAGTTTGCTACCCATCTAGTGATATAGGGGTTTATATTTAAGCTGGTGAGCTTATCTATAATGCCCGAGTGGGGTATTGTATCGAAGGCTTTTGCGAGGTCCAGGTAGGCTGTGTGGACCACCTTCCCCTTGTCAATGGCCTTGGTGACTGTTTCAAAGAAATCAACCAGGTTTAAGAGGCAGGATCTGCCCTTAACAAAGCCGAACTGGGTAGGATCCAGTCTCTGTAGGTCCCCAATATCTTTATTTATGAGGTCCATGATGATCCTTTCCATAGCTTTGCAAACCAAGCTAGTCAGGCTTATGGGGCGATAGTTTCCAGGATCCGTTGAGGCACCACCTTTGTGGAGAGGGACCACTGTTGCTGTACGCCACTCTTTGGGTACATATCCTGTAGTAAGGCTGAGATTGAACAGTAGTTTTATGTTTGGGTTTAGCTCTTCTTGGAGTTCATGTAGGACGCAGCCCGGGACAACGTCTGGTCCCATTGATGCTGTGTTTTTTGCTTTGGAGAGGGCAGCTCTTACCTGAGCATCTGAGATGTCAGAGGGCAGCACTCTGCTGGGATAGATATTTGCCCTTTTGGTGGGGAGGGGTGGGAGAAGTTTGCGCTGAACCTGTCAGCTAGGATGTTGGCAATGTCTGTGGGTTCAGTGTATTTTTTGTCATTTTGGACTAATTCTGAGCATATCTGGGAATTCCCACCCAGGTTCCTAACATAACTAAAGAAAGCCTTGTGATTATCCTTAGTGTCCTGTGCAATCTTTCTCTTGAAGCTGGCCTTAGACGATTTTATGAGTGCCCGTAATTTTTTGCTAATACTGATCAGAGATGCCTTCCCTTTTTGGGATTTTGCTCTATCATGTAGTAGCTTCCTCCTTCTATTGTATAGTTTGTTTATGGCTGGGGTCCACTAGACAGGACGTCTGCCTTTGGAGGATTGGGTCTTGGTTTTATTTGGGATTGCATGATCCATGCATTCCTGAAGGTGTTCATAGAATGCATTTATAAAGGATTCTGCGGTCTGGGTCGTATTTTCCACAGGCCCGGGGGCTTTGAAGGATTCCACCTCAGTTTTGAGGAGTGTGAAATTTACTTTAGAGAAGTTTTTCACTGTGGTTTTCAGGGCAGGGGGTGGAGTCGGGATGTGAATATCCAGTGAGATTAGTTTATGGTCTGATCTTACCAGTGAGGGATACACTTCTGGTCTGGAGCATAGAGTCCCCATGTTGGTGATGATCAGGTCCAGTATGTTTTCCCCTCTTGTGAGAGTGGTAACAAGTTGTTCCATAGCATTTGAGTTTATAAATTCTAGGAACCTTTGGGCTAGGGTGTTGGAGCTAGAGTAATGCTCCCAGTCTATGTTTGGGTAGTTGAAGTCGCCCAATATAATGGTGTTTGGAGAGACCTTCATATTTTCCAGTGTTCTCAGGAAGGCCGAGTGGGGTTCCTAGGTTTGGGAGGGTGGTCTGTAGCAGGCTATAAACTGGAAGGCAGTTTTACCCACTGTTAGTTGCACATGGATAGCTCTGATGCTTCGTGCTGTGCCACCAACCTGGAGGTGTGGGTATCTTTGACGAATATTGATACTCCCCCTCCTTTTGTGGTTCGGTCCATGTTTTGGGGCTGAAAAACATGGTATGAGGTATAACCTGGTAGTGCTGGGGTGCTCTCGGGAGCCTTGAACCAGGTTTCTGTTACTGCACAGATATCGATGTTCTCCATGCTAAGGAGAGTTTTGAGTGCGTGCATCTTGAGGTTTAGACTTCTGGTGTTGAGTAGCATTACTCTTAGTTTCTTACGCCTTGTGATACCTATGGAGGTGGGTTTGTCTTTTGAGCCTTGCCTAAAAAAGGCACTATGGGGGTAGCAAGAGCCTTTGCCAATATCTGAAAGCCCACGGGTGACAGGTACAAGCCGTCCCTAGTGAAGCATCGTGGCTTGTCGAGCATGTCATCCCAGGCTGACAGGCATTGGATCCCCTTTGAATGACACCAATACTTAAGCCAATTGTTGAAATTGATCATCTTGTCTTCATATTGTGGCATCATTCTTGGTGAGGATAAGATGCTACTCAAGGTCAGGGTCATACCGGCCTGGGCTATATGCTCAGAGACCTCCTCTATGTCTCTTTTCATGTAGTCCAGGGAGGTACGTCTCAGGTCATTCACACCAGCATGGACAATGACTGAGTCATATTTGTACTTGCCTTGGAATGACCTGAGTGCTTGTGTTATGTGGCGGATCCTAGCGCCCGACAGGCAGCTCACCATGACCTTTTCCTTGTTCAGCCTGGTGACCGGGACGTCAGTGTGCCTGACGATAGAGTCACCTATTACAAGTGTATCAGGTGTGTTGTTTAGCCTTAAGGTCATCTGTAAATGTGTGAACATGTAACGGTTTCATATATTTGTTGGTGTATATCTTACTTACAGTTTAGTGAGATAAATAATATAATTTGTGTTTCATCGTCCTAACTACTTTGTGTTTGTGTTTGGGCAATTTCTATAATATCTTTATTGTTACTTCATGCAATATAAACAGTACCACAGTTCTGTATGTCTGAATGTAAAAGTTCAAATGGTAGAATGAAATGATTATGTGAAACACAGGAGTTTTCAATGTAAAAGTGGATGTCTAGCTTACAGTGTTGAAATATAGTACATAATGTGGAGTATAATGTATGATTAACACATATTATGATACAAAGGGTACCCGCTCCTTCCTAGTTATTGATCTGTCTTGAAGTACTGATGGGTGGTCAGTCCAACAGTGTAGTTCTCTGAAAGAAAGAAAATCTCCATCTGAAAATAGTAAGTGTAGTCTTCTGCATATTAAAAACAACATCTTCTCCTCCACTATATAAAGCCTAGCACACAAACCAAGCCAGAACAATTTATAAGGGCAGAATAAAATCTTTAGTATCAATAATCCTTCAAGTTATGCTGGCAAGAGCCTAGGCTGCCAACATGAAGTCCTTGAAATGAGCTGTACTTGGTAATGTCTTAGATTTACATTGCTGTTCTGGTTAACTGACTTCCTGAAAATCACCAAATATGCAAATGATGGAATCAAACCCAGGAGTATTGGATGAGGCCTATTACCAAGTTGGCACAGTGGTGCAGTGGTTAACATTGTTACCTCACAGCAAGAGGTTCCCTGTTTTGATTCTTGGCTGGGCTGCCTCCTGTGCAGAGTCTGCATGTCCTCCCTGTGTTTGTGTGGGTTTCCCCTGGGTACTCTGGTTTCCTCCTACATTCCAAGACATGCATCTAGAGTGTTTCTCCCCAGGCTTCTGCTGAAAATAGGCTCTGTCCTAGTCAGACTTTCCTGGTCAACATATGCTAAATAATAAAATAAAGTTGTACTCAACTTCTTGCAGCATACTATCAGACCAAATAATAATCATTCCCACATGCTGTTCTGTGATAAAAATAGTACTGAATTGCTTTTGCCTTAATTATCATCACTATAGCCAGCATCTCTTTCTTTCTGTTGGTCCCATTATGGGTTACCACAGCGGATCATCGGTCCACAGAACAAATGGTAGTAGAGTTTTATGGTGTCAAGTTTCCAGCCCATTGCCCAGCCTTCCTCAGAAGGTACATATCCACACCTAAGGGCAGTTTAGAATGAGCAATCCACCTGCAGCATGTCTTAGGAATGTGGGAGGAAACCAGAGCACACAGAGGAAACCCACGAGAACACAGGGAGGACATGCAGACTCTGCACAGAAGGCACTCCAGCTGAGAACCAAACCAAAGAACTTCTTGCTGTGAGGTGACGATGCTAAATGCTGCACCACTGTGCCACCCATAGCCATCATATCCTCTACTCCCTATTTAACTCTTTATTTGTAAACCCAGCATGCCTGCATTCCTGTCACTCATATTTACCACTTAGAATTGTAGGACTCTCTTCTTCCTTGGGTAAGTGTCGCATCTTCAGTCTTCAGGAGCTGACCATGAATAATGAAAAGTACTTTTTATTGTTTTCTACGATGCATTCAATAAATATTCAGAACTACTCTTTTCTTAATATTTCGATTTTGAGAATCCTATATATGGGACTGTCATTAGTAGGTTTGTCAAAGTCAGATCATCAGCTGTGAAGAAGTGTTTCAAAGCAGAGTAAAATCAGGGAGAAAGGGAAACTAGTGTCATGAATCACTGACAGCATGGAAGCAAGAACAGGATACCCATATACTTTTTGACTGCTGTCTGTATTAAAATGAGAGGGTCTGTAAGTAAACTTTGATGTTCTACTGAAAAATGGAAAAGCAAGACTGTGTTATGATCAGGCAACATGTATAGCCCTGATAAGTCAAGGTTTGATATGACAATAATTTTACTTTGGAAATTGGATTTTATAAATCATTATTTACCTGCCAAAACAGCTGTGTGTCAAGAGCTAATTCTGTAAAGTACAGCCTTGTTGCACTGGTGGTGAGAGTGAAAAAAAACCACTGCTGCAAACCATACATTAAATGTTTATGGGCAGGTGTGGTTATGCACTTTAATATTACTGGAAGGGCATATAACTTGGGCAAACTAAGGGTAATGCTGCTAAACGCCAGAAGTCTTAACCTCAAGATGCATGCACTCGAAGCTGTCCTCAGTATGGAGAACATCGATATCTGTGCAGTGACAGAAACCTGGTTCAAGGCTCCAGAGAGCACCCCAGCACTACCAGGCTATACCTCGTATCATGCTTTTCGGCCCCAAAACCCGGACCGAACCACAAAAGGAGGGGGAGTTTCCATATTTATCAAGGATATCCACACCTCCAGGTTAGTGGCATTGCACAAAGTATCGGAGACCATCCATGTGCAACTAACAATGGGCAAGACTGCTTTTCAGTTTATAGCATCCTACAGACCACCCTCTCAAAGTCAGGAATCCCATTCGGCCTTCCTGAAAACATTGGAGAACATGAAGATCTCTCCGAACACCATTATATTGGGCGACTTCAACTACCCAAACATTGACTGGGAGCACTACTCAAGCCCCAGCACCTTAGCCCAAAGATTCCTGGAAATTATAAACTCAAATGCTATGGAACAACTAGTCACCACTCCCACAAGAGGGGACAAAATACTAGACCTGATCATTACCAACATGGGGACTCTATGCTCCACACCAGAAGTATATCCCTCATTGGTAAGATCAGACCATAAATTAATTTCACTGGATGTCCACATCCTGACCCCACCTCCAGCCCAGAAAACCACAGTGAAAAACTTCTCAAAAGCAAACTTCTCACTTCTCAAAACTGAAGTGGAATCCTTCAAGGCCCCAGGGCCAGTGGAAACTACAGCCCAAACTGCAGAATCCTATATAAATGCATTCTACGGACATCTCCAGGAATGCATGGATCATGCTATCCCAAACAAAACCAAGACCCAATCATCCAAAGGCAGGCATCCAGTTTCGTGGACCCCTGCCATAAATAAACTGTACAACAGAAGGAGGAAGCTACTACATGATAGAGCAAAATCCCTAATAGGGAAGGCATCTCTGATCAGTACTAGCAAAAAATTACGATCCCTCATAAAATCCTCCAAGGCCAGCTTCGAGAGAAAAATTGCACAGGACACCAAAGACAATCATAAGGCTTTTTTCAGTTATGTTAGAAACCTGGGATGCAACTCCCAGACTTGTTCTGAGTTGATTCTAAATGACATAAAATACACTGAACCCACAGACATCGCCAATATCCTGGCAGACAGGTTCAGTGCAAACTTCTCCACCCCCCCCCCCCAAAAGAGCAAGTATCTATCCCGGCAGAGGGCTGCCTCCCAAATATCTCAGATGCTCAGGTGAAGGCTGCCCTCTCCAAAGCAAAAAACACTGCTTCCATGGGACCAGATGGCTTCCCAGGTTGTGTCCTACATGAACTACAAGAGGAACTAATCCCTCAAATAAAACAGCTATACAATCTCAGCCTCACTACAGGATATGTGCCCACAGAATGGCGTACAGCAGCAGTGGTTCCACTCCACAAAGGTGGAGCCTCTATGGACCCTGGAAACTATCGCCCCATAAGCCTGACTAGCTTAGTCTGCAAGGCTATGGAGAGGATCATCATGGAGCTCATAAACAAAGACATTGGGGACCTACAGACACTAGATCCTACCCAGTTCGGCTTTGTCAAGGGCAGATCCTGCCTTTTGAACCTGGTTGACTTCTTTGAAACAGTCACCAAAGCCATAGATGAAGGGAAGGTGGTCCACACAGCCTATCTGGACCTTGCAAAGGCATTTGACATAATACCCCACTCGGGCATCATAGATAAGCTATCCAGCTTAAATATAAACTCCTATGTCACAAGATGGGTCGCAAACTGGCTCAAAGACAGAACCCACAGAGTGAGAGTTGCTGGAGCCATGTCAGACTTGAAACCGGTCACAAGTGGCATCCCACAGGGTTCTGTCCTGGGACCACTCTTGTTCGGTATATACTTTTCCGAGGTACATGCAAACGTGGGAGGACTATGGTTCACCAAGTTCACAGACGACTGCAAACTGGGCGCCATAAACAACTCTCCAGCTGACACAAACATCCTTCAAATAGGTCTCACAGAGACAGATAACTGGTGCCAGTGCCATGGTTTAAAGCTAAATGCCAAAAAATGTATAGTCATACCCTTTGGCAAAAACAATGTGCCCACAAATTACCACATAGGCGGAAACCCATTAAGTACAGAGAAAGTTATTAGGGACCTGGGGACCCAAGTTGATAGCAATCTCTCCTTTGAAAACCACATTGCCAAAGTGGTTAGAAAGACCTTCTACATAGCCCACCTCATCACGAAGGGTTTCATATCTAGATCAAGAGAGGTAATCATGCCCCTTTATTCATCCCTCATCAGGCCCATCATAGAATACAATGCCCCTTTTAGGGTGTACCTTACCCGACACCTGCAGCAATTAGAAAGACCCCAAAAGTATCTCACCAAGAGGATCAAGGGTCTCAAACAGATGCCATATGCTGCTCGGTTAAAAAAACTCCAGCTCTACTCAGTTGCATACCGCCTACTTCGAGGCGATCTATGCCTGACATACAAAGCTATGTCAAATCCAGAATTAATGGACATGATCCACCTCAGTAAATCTAAATCCCTTAGAGCCACACGCTCAAGGGACTTGAACCTCAGCACAGAAATAAATAGAACTTGCTGGAGGGACAGGTTCATAACCCAGAGGCTCCCTTCGCTCTGGAATAGAATTCCAGTTCATGTGAGGCAAAATACCTCACTGAATCTCTTCAAGAAGAATCTCGATAAGTGGATGGGGGATCGTAGGTTTGTCCCAGGGATTACTCCCGTGTCACTATTGGACAGAGGCACAGTAAACTAAATCTTAAAAAGGGCAGAGTATACTCAAATCAAGGGGTGGCGTAAGCCATACAGAATCGGGCTAGGCTTATAATTGCCCCAGGGCAGCTAGCCTAGTATGAACCTATGAACCTATGAACCTATGATAGAGTCACCTATTACAAGTGTATCAGGTGTGTTGTTTAGCCTTAAGGGCTGTGACTGTTTGGCACACTGGCTTCGTGAGCTATGTGTTGCACGTGTTTTGTTTTGGGGTAGCGGTTGCTTGGGTGTCTGCTTTGGAGGTCTCTGCTGCTTAGGCAGATTTTTATTTAGAGCCTCCGAGTATGTTTTTATGTGTTTATGTGTTTGGTTTGCTGTTGTGGTAGGTCTATGTGAGACTGGAATTGTAGTGAGTGTCGTTTCCTTCTCCTCCTGACAGGTTTTGCCAGTACTGAGTTGAGAGAGCTTAGCCTCCAGTTTGGCTATATGGTTGCATCTCTCACATGTGTTGGAATTTGTTGGGAGGAGGAGAGGGTTGTCTGTGTACATGAGGCAGTTGTAACATTGCCTCAAGATTCCCAGATTCACCAGCTGGACCAGAGAGGAGATTGACAACTGACCTTTGGGCATGCTAGAATAGTATTGGGAATTCCTTTATAATTGAAATAAAAGGGCCAATGGGGAACAAGGTACTCAAGGGGAGTTTGTGAGGGTGTAGTGCTTTTAATTTTTTAGTGCTGACTTATATAATTGCTTTAGTGAGCAAGTGCCAGGTAACTTAAATGCAATGTGTTACAGGTAACTTAAATGCGAAAATTACAAACAGCAACTTTCTTGAATTGTAAACCAGTCAGTAAGAGATAGCAAGGTTGTGGTTTTACAACCAGATGAATATATTTAACTTAGATTACATATTGCATACATACTTACGCACACAGATAGGAAAATATAGGGAAATATAGCAACTATGTCTGCCTTAGTTTTCAAAGGTAACCAGTGTAACTCTACTGCAGTCAAATATTCAGGAAAGGAGTGAAAGAGCCAAACATTTTACCACAATGCAGGGAAGAAAAGTAATTCATTTGGATGGAATCAGTGTTATACAGACAGTTACTGTGTTATTCCTGAATGGTGTCATTCACTGGGAAAATACTTTTAGTACGCTAATAAGATTCAAGTTCAGAGTTGTCTGACATGTTTTTTTATTGAAACGTTATAAGAGTTATAAGATTTTATTCTTCTAGAATCTTAGGACATTAACAACTTGGGTTTGTTGCCAAGATTCATCTGTCCAAAGGAATGCTGTCCTGTGAAATAAGATAAACTGTCTTATAAATGTATGTCTGCATGAGTACATGCACTAATAAGCAACACTATTTCTGACCATATGAAAAATGAATACCAGCTAACGGAAAAAGCATGTAGCAGCAAGGCTGAAACAAAAACAAACATAAAAAAATTCAATTGCGTAGCTGGGATAATCATTCCACTAAGTTTTACAAAAAAACAAGCACATACTAAAGATGTAATTTCACTACTGCAAAGGCTGCAGATCTGGATATGACTAGATAGCATCTCTGGCTGAGGCTAAATCGTTCAGCTAATCTAATAGCCTATGGGTAGGGGAAGGAAAATACAAAAGAACAAACTGTTAGCCCTTCCCCTGCTGAAGTTTGTGAAGGCTGACCTGCAGTATGCAAAAAAGCTAATCTGAAAATCCTGCCTCTGTGTGAACATGTGACCTACATAGCACCAAAATGTAAACAAAGTACTCAGGCAAGCAGCTGATTTCAGAAACGAGATAGTGCCCCTTTAAAACAGAATACTGGTATAGAAACAGCAACATTGAAAGACAATGCAAAAGAGATTAAATGATTTACTGCCTGTCAGAAAGAATTGCACAAACTGCATCAGAAAAAAATACTAACTAGGATCCTGTACAAACTGGTTACAGAAAATGAAAATTAACTTTCAAGACAGAACTGAAATTGAGCTACAGCTCTGGCTATGTAATGAAGATATCATAAAACAAGATACAAGACAAGCACTCTGTAGGTAGCAGTTTCCAATCATATTTATTAACTAAGGGGTTGGGAGGGTGACCTAATGGTTAAGGTGTTTCCCTTACAAACACAAGGAACAGGGTTTGAGTCTCACAGGAGATAATTGGCTAGGCTTAAAATGGCTCACAAGGGCAAGTTAGCCTAGTACTAATCTATGAACCTATATCTAAATTCAACTGAGTTTTGCAGTGTTTGCCTGCTTTTGTCTCATATTTTGGACATGCACCTCATAAAATATTTGATTTTCTGGTAAAGAACTATGGATTACAGTCAGCTAGTAATGTCAGATATTAGAGTCTCACACTTCATATTGTTTTGAAAATACATGCTTATGTACATGTTTTTCGATTAACTTTTTAAAATGAAACAAATTAATATTTTAAAAAATATCACTGATTTTGGCCTTTTTCCTTCATTATTTTTGTCTTTGTCCACAATTCTTGAGCCAAGTACTTGTGATGCATGTATCCCATGTATGAAGATAAAATTAATTTGAGAAAAGACAATTTAAAATTCCAGAATCAGAACCCAAAGAGACTACCAAAAAACTGTGCTATGTCACCCAGTGCTTGTGTGAGACTGATAGTGTCATTAAGTATGTTATCCCCACATATGCCAGGTAAAATTTATAATCAATCAGACCGGCTTTAAAGCTTGCCAGGAGAAGTATTCTGCTAGATATGTAAGCGGGTCCTACTCCAGAAATGGGGGAAATAGATTGAATTAGATACTTGAAATACCAGCCAGTATTGTTAATGTGGCATTATAAGTTTAGGTCTCTAAAGTTGGTATTTGTGGTGTTTACTGTACCATTGATCCTATTTAGGTGAAGGAGCTCAAAGAGTACAGGGTCATTCATAGCACGGAAGTTTAAGTAGAGGTCACTCTTTAGGAACTTATGGGATAAGGCTTTAGTCTATCAGAGTAGATAAGGGTACTAAGACCTAAGATCTACTTGGTGAGAAAACATTGTGGTCTTTCAATATGGATTAGAGCCTTAGTGCGGTACATAATAAAGGAGGCATTTTTTTCAAGGGCAGACTTAGTAAGGGAGAAATAAAGTGGGGCTATAACTTCTCTAAACATTGTAGGAATACCACTATAGAGGATACGTAGTGTAACACAAAAGGATTTTCTAAGCATCTCAGAGAGGTGATAGTCCAAGGACCGATTGCTAGCAACACAGGGAACTATGGCTCAGATGAATGAATCAAATTTAGGTGGAATGTTATCTGTATAGTGTGTAGTGGCGATGGTGAAGTTACCAAAGGAAACTGTGCTGCCTTTCTTAATATTGGGGGTAAGCCACAATTAACACACCAAACATCTTTTTGTTCTAGCTCATAATACAGACTTTGAGCACAAGCATGGGATTTAATAACTGCCTTCAGTTTGTAGTCATCAGCAAACTTCATTACCCATAGATCCTTGATATCACCTTTCACATAAGACAAGTGTATGCCGAACAAGAGGGAGCCCACAGAAGAGCCATGTGGAGCACTGCTGGTGATGCTCTTCTGTATAGAGAAAATACCCCAACCTTAGTTTGAGATCTATCACAGAGTCAGTTAACCATCCAGTGAAATATGTAGGGACTAAGATTGACATGGGAGGGCTTGTCAATAATCACAGTATGGGGGATGTTGTCACATGTCTTGAAGAATTCAAGTAGGCAACATGGGCGCCATGACCTTTATTCATGGCCTTGTATCCCTTTCAAAAAACGCAACAAGATTAGGCAGACATAACCTGTCTTATACAAAGTTATACTGGTGTGTTCTGAGTGATATACCATCACCTTTTTCATTTTTATTAGTTCAGCTATAATACATTCCATAGCCTTAATACCAGTGAGACTAATGCTCCTGTAATTCCCAGGGGCAGTGGAAGTGCTACTTTTGTTCAATGGCAATGCAATAACTGTTTTTCATACCTCAGGGATGTATCCAGTGGGTAGACTCAAACTGATGATTGTGTTAGATAAGTAGCTAAGTGGGACTTAATGTTTCTCAGAGGTTATCCAGGATATTATCAGGAACCATGGAATTGGCATTTTTAATTTTGGAAAGGACTTAGTTGAGAGGGAGTTTGAGAGTGAAAGTGTGAGGGAAGAATTAGGACAGAGGAATATCCTTGGGGTCAGAGATGTAAGTATCATTAGAGATAAGTTTTCTTGCTTTTTCATTTCTCCAAGTCTTTTAGCTTTCTAAGTCAAAGTATGTTTAAAGTGCATGAAGTTAATATTGCTTCAATCTTTTAGGTTAACCTTGGACAGTGCAGTGGTGCAGCAGTTTGCATTGTCACCTTACAGCAAGAGGTTCTCTGGTTTGATTCTCGGCTGGGGTGCCTTCTGTGTGGAGTCTGCATGTCCTCCCTGCATTCATGTGGGTTTCCTCTGGGTGTACTTGTTTCCTCCCATGTTATAAAGACATGTGTCTGGAACATTTCTCCCTGGGCCTCTGATGAAAATTGGTTCATTCCAAGTCAGGCTTTCCTGGTAAACAAATGTTAAATAAATAACCAAAAGTGTTCTTCACAGCACCTGCAATGTGCCCAGTAATGACTCCTTCTGCAATTCATACAGAGTTACATGTATCAGTAACATAACTAAATATGATTGTAAATTCTTTTTTATGAGATCCGTTGCTTCTACTACTATTGGAACTATCTGGGTATCCTTCTTCCAGCTTGACATTGTTTCTGCCTGCAAATCCTGGTATGTAAGACATTGTAATCACTGGGTGTCACAATTTCAGTGATCAATGCTACTTTTCTCTTCTTTACATGAACTACTATATCTGGTTTTCTTGGATCTATTTTTTAACTGTTGGTAATTGATGATCTCATGTGATATAAACTTCATCATTTTCTCTAATGCTTTGTGGCTTAAGTTTCCAATGCTTTTCAGCTACTTCAATGTTGCAATTTTTGCATTATCTCTAATGTAATAGTCTTGTCACATTAATATGCCTTTCAGTATAAAGGCCTTCTGCCATTTGTGTATAACACCCAGCATCAAGACATGTGACTGTTTAAAATTCGGTTTTACAAAACCTCCATTTGTCTGTTTCTCCAATATGTTCAATGGACTTTGTAAATTGACTTTGTAAATCAATGTGCATGTAGTCCACTATCCTGGGCCACCAATATTAACCTTTTGTCTTATAGTTTAAATTCATCTCCCCTTAACCATTCCTGTGTCAGATCCTGATCAACGTGAGGTTGTTACTGGAGTTCTGTGTACTTGCAATTATATTTATACCTTTTCCACATTTCTTGCCTTCTCATCTGATCCTTCACCTCATATTCTTTCTTTTGCTTTTTGGCACAATCAGTTCTTGCCTGATTTTGGTCTACTTCTGGTGTTATTTCCATTCCCACTTAAATGGAAATGGTTCTGCTAAACAAAGCAGGGAAGTTATCTTAGACTTATTTCCTCGTGTTTTAAAACTTTCACTATGTTTGGATCTTTTCAGGTCAGCAGATATGTATACAGTCCTACAATTGCAGATCTATACATGTAATCAGTTTTGAGGAGGCCCATACCTCCTTCAGAATGGGGAATATATAATTTTGGCATACACTGATTTTTATAAATCATTTGATAAACGTGGAGCATTTTTCTTGTTTTCTTGTCCAACTGATCCAATACCGTTTGGGGCCAGTCAATCACCCCAAATTGGCTTATAGCTTGGACTTTGCTCCTAGATGTCAGAGGTGTTTTCAGTATTAATTTTAGTCTTCTGAAATATTCCATACTATGTTTTGTTCACATTTGCTCATTTTTTTTTTATTGTCAATCCTTCATCAATTCCCAAATATTTATACACTCCCTCTTGCTCAAGTTCCTTTACATCACATTCCTTTCCCAAACTTATATATTTTTGGTGCTGCAGCTTTACTGCTTTAAAGGTTGGTTTTACACGTCACCTCACAGTAAGACGTTGTCCTGTTCATTTCTCAGCTAGAGCGTCTTCTGTGTAGAGACATGCATGAATGGGCGTACCTTCGTTGAAGGTTGTGCGTCAAGGCCGGCAACTCGGCACGTAAAAATCTACTGCCAATCATTAGTGGACCGGAGTTCCGCTGTGGCGACCCCTAACCAGGAAAAGCCGAAAGACACAACAATCAACACCAAATGACATTCTTATATCATCTGAGAAAGTTTTAACCACTTGCAGTTGTGTTTCCAGTTCCTCATCTGATGAACTATACAGTTTTAAATCATGCACAAAAAGATAAGAAGTCTTTATACTTAGTTTTTTTCTGTGAGCCAAATTGTAACCATGACCTATCTGTTTATAGACAGCATAATGGGTTAAAGGCAAGACAAAAGAGCAACAGTGACAAAGTGTCACCCTGGAATATCCCCCTTTTATCTCTTGGATAATTTATTTATTTATTATTTTATTTTACATTTGTTTACAGGGAAAGTCCGACTGGATATATGTCCATTTTCAGCAGAGGCCCGAGGAGAAAAGCTCCAGAAAGCAGAGTATAAATACATTAGGAACAACAGAAACATTTAGAGATACGTAAAATATGCAGTTTTAAGTAGGGTGACAAACATGGATAAAACATAGTAGACAACATCAAAATCATGCGGCTTCAATTTCAGACAATAATACATGGAGTTATGAGCTAAGTCCCTTCAAGAATTTGTACACTTATTAGAGTATAAGACTGAAATGCTTAGGGAGAGTGTGCAGGAACAGCGGGTGGTGATTAGTCGGGGTTTAAGCAGGTACACTGCCAGTGCTGTTGGAAGTGTAGTTTGAGGCTTTTTTTGAACTGGGTTAAGGAGGATTGGTCAGTAAGTTTAGCAGGTAGCATATTCTAAGTTTTGCCTACTGAATTGTCGATTAGTGAGTCCTCAGCCCCATTTATGCTCTTAGTTATTTGTACCAGCAGTTTGTCAGCAGAGCGTAGTGTCCTCAGGTTGCTGTATGGTTTGATGATCTTATTTAGTGCTGGTGTTTTTTCGGGCTGATATAGTATTTTGTGGGTTATTATAAGTTGGTTGTATTGGAGAAGACTGGGCCCCTCTAGCCATCCTAATTGAGTTAGGTTGATACAATGGTGGGTCCTAGAGGTAGCACCTGTAGCAAATCTAGCAACATGGTTGTAACAACTAGCAAGTTTGGTAAGGGTGGCTTGGTTCAGGTTAGTGAAGAGGGAGGAGGCATAGAGGAGGGTAGAAAGTAGGTGGGACTGAGCGATAGTGATTCTTACAAAAGGAGTGAGGGAGGGTTTGATCCTGTATAGGCAGCCCAGTTTTTTGTTGACAGATTCGATGGCTTGATTGACATGGATATCATATTTTAGGGCGTTATCGACTGTGATGCCCAGGAGTTTTGTGTGAGTATCTGGGGATATGATTGTGCCATTGTTGGAACTTACAGTAAAGAATGGTGAGGAGGATTTGCAGGTGGGGAAAAGATGAGCAGTTTAGTTTTGTTGGGGTTTAATAGAAGCTGACGGTTTGCAAACCATTTTTCTATAACATTGAAAGCATTCTGGTTTAGGGTTATAAGCTCAGTTGAGGAGGAGGCGGTGCATATTAAAGTAGAGTCATGGTCCTAGTATGGAGCCTTGGGGGACTCCTAGAGTAATGGGTAGATGTGTGGATAGAGTATTCTGCCATAAAACTGCTTGTTGTCTATCAGACAGGTAAGATTGGAACCATTTAATGGAGCTACTATTCAGTGACAGTTCCTTCAGGGTGCGGAGAAGCAGTTTGTGATTGACCATATCAAAGGCCTTAGAGAGATCTAGGAAGAGAGCTGAGGTAAGTTTGTTATTATTTCGATTGGTGTTGATAGCGTTAGAGAAAGTAGGAGGGCTGATGTGGTAATAATTTTTAATAATTTGTCCTGTATCATGGTTTAGCTGCAGAATGGTTTGGCACTGTTTCATGGTCACTGTAATGGAACTGATCAATGTTGGCTGTGTCCTCTACATCTGTAAGCACTCCTTTATCCGTGAATGTGGGATACTGTCAAATGCATTTTTGTAATCTAAGCATGCCATACATAGAATCTTACCCTTTTTACAATTCTCCATTAAGACTTTATTTAAAAATAAATGATCCTTTGCTCCATATGTCTGTGGTGCCCATGCCCTGGCCCAACAATCAAGGAGCCTCAATCCTCACCACTAACACCAGTGAGTGGTGTCTCATATAGGAGGAAGGATAACAAATACACACAGTAAAGTGCAATTTCCCTTAAGAGCACACAGAGATAACAGTCAGTCCGGGGCTGGTCACACCCTTGCTCACTAGGTCCCCAATAAGACCGCCCACTGGCACAGCTACAGGGTCCAGATCTCAGCCAGCTGGGCAAGCTAAAATCTGCAGCACCCTTTCTGTCCAACCAGTGCTTCATGTCCCTGCCCAAGTAGCTGACACACCAAACTTTGAGATAAGAGTTTATACAACCACACAGACACTTCTGGGGAAGGCTGGCACATGTTCTCCAGCTGTGCCCCTTACACCACCCAGCTAATATTTATCAACTACTCAAAGGCCCTTAAAAGGGTGTCCAATTATTACTGTGCAATATTATTATCCAATTGGTAGTATAACTAAACAGTCAAGGCTTATTAGAGTGACTTGGTACAGTAATTATTATAAATATGCAGTGTACTCTAGAGCTTAAATTATCTCTACACAAAACAGTCACAGTTGAAAGGTTTAAAAATATTTAAGAATAAATGCTAAAAACACAAGACAATACTTCTTATCACACAGTGCTAGTCAAGAGTTCAGGGATCAACAGAGAAATGCTTAAAATAATTCAGTAGTAGAGTTCTGACATCATAGAAAAACACTTAGTCTAATCTTTCTAGTTTCTAGCTATTTCTAAGGGAAAGCACAAGTTTAAGATAACTTACATAAGAGCAAGACAGTGCTGATGAGTTGGATGGTCAAGACAAAAATGCTTAATAATCTCTGGTTCTCTCTGTTTTAAAAAATCACATTCCTGGTTTCCATTACATAATTCTTCACACTTCCTTGGGTTCCCAGGCTACAGAAACTACATTTACATTCTTAACATCTCCTTTTGTTATCTTGCAGCTGGTCAGGAAGCAGAGCAATAAAAAATACATTTGCATGTTTAACTCTAGCAATTTAACTCTTGGTTAGAACAATAGAAAGAATGTCTTCATGTAGACAGGCCAGAGCTGACTTTAGATCAAAGGGTCACAACATGCTTTACGTGGTCAGCAGATAGCACTGTTGTTTCATTTTTTTCAGTTCCACATCTAACAGCAGTTTTTTTGCCCATTTATTTCAACAAGCCTGTGTCTTACATTAATATTTACAGATGACAGAATTATCTATAAAATTCTATCTAGCTAGGCTGGCAGCCTTCACAATGTCTTTCTTTTATTATCATTTTGTTCTATTGCCATGATTGATTTTTCTCCTAAATTACTATAAACTATCAGCATCGATTCCAATATTTAGTTTATACATCATTGGAAGGCAAATTATCAGTCTATAATTTTTTAGGATAGCTTGTAGGTTCACTCTTAAGGTTGACTATCATTTTTCCTGCAGTTAACCATGTTGGTGTCTGTTCAGGATGCACATATAAGTAGTTCTTACTCAGGGCTAAATCTTCATGTAAAGATGTTAAAACCTTTAGCCAGAAGTTAGGTACTGCATCTGGTCCTGGGGTTTTCCAGTCAGGAGCTTTTCTTAAATTTTATTTCAGTTTCTCTGAGCATTTCTTCATCTCATTTCATATCCTGTACTTTTGAACTCTTGCTGTTTCTTTTACTTCTTCTGTCCATTAAGCATATTTGTTATGTTTCACAGGGTCTTCATAGATATTTCTCCAAAATGCGTCATGTTTATTTTTATTTTTTATTTTTGTATTTCTGTTCCTTTGCCTTGTTTCCCAATTCTCTATGAAACTTTTTTGGGTCATCTGTGCATTGCTTATTTTGTACTTTTTCTTTATTTTTATGTGCACATCTATCTTGGAAGTTTTTTGTTTATGCTGATATCTTTAGTTTATTACTTGCAAAAGTCTACAATAGATCCTTGTCTATTCAGATAATATACATTGCTTTTACCACGTCTATCTTTCTAAGTATTTTTGTTGATCCGTTCCCTCTTCTATACTCTTCTAACAGTGACGTTTCTTGCCTTAATACCTTTATAGTTTTCTCTATTTGATACTTGCATGATGACATTTGATTTATTCCCTTCCTTTTCCTTATTGCCCTGTATTTTTGTGATAAAATATTACTTGTTATTAATTTAGCTGCACAGTAATACATCCCATTTATTTATGTTATATCATATGATTTACTGTGAATAGTCTTGATTACTGTGTTCATTTGTTTTATCAAACTACGGACATATTGGGTCTTATTGACATTCTGTAATCTATTTCTTTCATTGATCTTAATATGTTTATCCATCTGTATTAAATAGCTCTTCTGTTAGATCATTTTCTTCTATACTAAGGGCACATTCTTAGTTCTCCATTTCCTGTGGGCATTCTACAGAAAGTTCCAGAACATCTTCCTGTGATATAGTCTATTCAGCTTTGTCTTGTGTCATTTATTGCTCTTTTATATGCAAACTCACTGGCCTTTCACTCCACAACATTGACTGCATCAGAGTTGCTACCATTTTATGCTCCTTCCCTCGCTGTGCAACTCCAACATAACTTTTGTACTGGTTTTCTATGTAAGACTTCAAAGTACCTTCATATGGCAACTGGTGCCCATTCCACTGGTTTCTCCTTAATTTTGGGATTCATTGTTCTATCATGCTGTGATGTTACCAAAGTTGGATTTTCTACACTAAATCCTTTACTTCGCAGGTAATCCAAAACTTCAGTTTCTGTTTCTTTAACGTCTCCATTACTAATCCTCTTTTCTACTTTCCCCTTTTTTTCTTATTTTTTTGTATTGTAAAATTTTCTATATCTGGATGCCTTTGCCTGCATTTCTCTTCAAATATCTTTGGTGCTGCTTTTTTGTATTGATTAGTTTTGCTTTCTCCTTTGCATAACTATTGTACCATATTAAATCTCTTTTATTTTCATATATCTATATTTCTTCTTCAAATGTCTCCAACTCTTGTTTCTCCTTACTTTGGGAACTCATTGTTTCATCATGCTGTGACATAACTTATATTAGACAACTTCACAGATATTCCATAACTTCAGCTTCAATTTGTTTATCTTCTACTTTACTAATATTCTGTTCTACATTCCCACTTTGTGATCTTATTTTTTTGTATTGTGAATTTTTCCATATCTGGGTGCCTTTGCCTTTATTTCTCTTCAAATATCTTTAGATTTGCTGCTTTGTATTGATTAATTTGGCTTTCTCCTTTGCATAAATAGCATAAATATTGTACCATATTTGGCTTTCTCCTTTGCATAAATAGCATAAATATTGTACCATATCAGATATCTCTTTATTTTCCATGTCTGTTTCTTTTTTTATACCTTTCAAGGATCTGTAGATTTTGTTCTTTATATTTTCACACATCCTCAGTCACCTCTTTTTGCAAATGGCCCAAGGTTTATTGGTCTATATAATGTTTTTCATGAATCTGTTATAGTAATGAACACTAAATGTTCAGTCAAACCAAGTATGCACGTAAATCCAAACAGCAAAAAATCCAGAGTCTTCAAAATAGTAAAAACCAGGTTTATTCAGACATGAGGAGGTGAGCGCTTTCGCTAAAATATCTTCATCAGACCTTGTTACACTTCAATCAATAAAACAAGTGATTTATATACAAAAAAGGCGCCAATAAAACAAGCACTCATTAAAGGAATATAAACCTAAAAACAACTCTAAAACACAAATTGTAAGACATGACAAAGTAAATATGTATGTATATTTAAAACATATAAAAAACATACAAATAAAAAGTCATTTGTGATTCCTAAGCCTTCTAGATATGACACACATGTTGATGGATGAGAGGTTCTATGAACCCATCTCTGAGAACAGAGTAGATACCATCATTTACAGAGTACAATCTACACTTTCAACATTACTCACAAATGGAGTTATAGATCAAGTGCTATATGACTTTCTTTATGTAGCACATCCACTTTTACCGATCATCCAAGGCCTCCCTAAGATTCACAAAGACCCTGTGGCACCTCCTATGAGGCCGATAGTTGCAGGTAGGGGGTGGTCCACTGAACCTCTCTCCATTTTTGTTGAAGCTCAATTAAGACCTTTGGTTGAAGCTAACACCTTCATCCTCAGAGATACTAAACAATTCTTATTAGATTTTTATGGGTTTGTGAGTTCTTGTACAAATGTAGATGATTTACTTTGGGTAACAATGGATGTACAGTCCCTGTTTACGGTGATACCCAATGTTGAGGGGCTTGACATGATTGGCACCTATTTAAGGAGACTAGATTCTTCTATTAATTTAGACATTGACCTAGTTCTTTTACTGTTGGGTATTGTTCTTGAATCAAACATTTTTTGTTTCCAGGAACAACTTTTTCTATGGGCACTTCATGTGCCAATAGCTACGCCAACCTAATAATGGCTGAGGAACACCAACATCTTTTTCAGAATGAGTTATACAAACTATTTGTACCTTTTATAGCTATTTTTGGTTTGGAGAGGTACACCTACACAATTGAATGATTTTTAGACAAATTAATAGCTCCTTGTGGTTCCTTAATTTTACAATGGAGTGGTCATACATCAGTGTTCCATTTTTAGATGTGTATGTGGAAAAGTTACCAGGAGGGATTGTTAACACAGGGTTGTATCAATCCAGCTACAGGAACACCTTGTTACATCGCTCAGTATGCATCCTGGTTATGTCTACAGCAACATAGTTCGTGGACAGTCTATGCGTCTATCTAGATACATACCATGTGATTCCAATTTCATCACAGGGTTAGAGGACTTGGGTAAGAGATTTAGAGAACGTGGCTATAGTGCTCTAGATCTCAGTAAAGGGATGGAAGCTATCACCACCCTAAGAGAAAATAGAGCCATGCCATATTTCTCTGTTCTACACAGATGATAGGCCTGTACAACAGCCTCATGACTTTTCTTCACATGGTAATAATGTGATGTTTCCTATATATTATACTAGAGATATTGGCACCATTAAAGACGTCCTCATTAAACACTGGCATGTATTGTCAGTAGATCCTATTGTCAAAGAATTTACGGGAGACAGACCTAGATTTGTGTACCGTAATAAAAAGAACCTCAAGCACTTGTTATGCTACCCTAGAGCACGCCCTTTTAATTTGTCTACAGAGGGACCATACATGGTACCCTGTTATAAGTGTAACTTTTGTTCTTATGTTCATAGTGATCCCGTTTTCAGGTATCCTCATGGGACTGGTGCCTATACCATCCGTGTCAGGGGCAGTTGCATGTCAAAGGATGTGGTATATTTAGCATCTTGCACAGCATGTCCAGCCTACTCGTTAGGCAAAGCGAATCGGTGCTTAGAGATAGGATTCGTGAACATGCCTACCACATCAGGAAAGGTCATCTTTTCAATGCACTTGCTAAACACACTAAAGATTGTGGTTTTAATCATGAGTTCAGGTTTAGGATCTTAGAACAAATCTCCAGAACACATAGGAGGGGTGATACTGAGAATCACACAGAAGTCCGTGAGATCAACTGGATCATTAAATTTAGGGCTGATGTGCCACCTGGACTCAATGGTAAAGTCCCTATACGTCCATTGTTAAAGTCTAGAAGGCTTAGGAATCACAAATGACTTTTTATTTGTATGTTTTTTATATGTTTTAAATATACATACATATTTACTTTGTCATGTCTTACAATTTGTGTTTTAGAGTTGTTTTTAGGTTTATATTCCTTTAATGAGTGCTTGTTTTATTGGTGCCTTTTTTTGTATATAAATCACTTGTTTTATTGATTGAAGTGTAACAAGGTCTGATGAAGCTATTTTCACCTCGTCATGTCTGAATAAACCTGGTTTTACTATTTTGAAGACTCTGGAGCATACTTGGTTTGACTGTATCCCTTCCATTGCTTTGACATTTAGTGTTTATTGCTTCATTTTTGCTGTTCTTAGTAGAGCATTTACTCCGGTTGGTCTTTTTGTTATTTTGTTATAGTAATGGACTCAAATTTGCATTAAAAGTTTTTGACAGTTTTTCTTGTGCAAGTCCTTTTCTTTCCTCAAGTTTCTCTATTAATTTTTTGTATATCTTCCATCCAAAAATTCTGGTCTTCTTGTATAATTGTAACAATACATCATTTCTTTCTTATCCTCAATAGTCCACTCTATCATCTTTATGGCTGTTTTTTGATCTGTCACTTTTTGTGTTGTTTGTGGACTACTACTTCCGTCTACATCAGAGTGGGGCATCTTCTCTCTGAGCCTAGTATAACCCCATTGTAGGAATATTTCCATACTTTGAGGATTCTAAATTGTCATTTTTTTTCATTCCTGGCACCAGTGTGTCTACCAGGATTGGGCACTTTTTTATCCTGGGACTAGTGCACTCTGCTACCTTTTTTATTTTTTAACCTGCTTCTGTCTATGATACATGCTATACAGAATACAATCTATATATCAGTGTCATCTTGGTGAGATTTTGTAAAAAAGTATCTACCTTGTTAAGGTACTCACCAATGCTTCAGAATGATTTCATTTCCAGTAATAATATTCACCTTTGCTTGCTCATTTTATGACATTTCCGTTTTCAATCCCTAATAAGTTCAGTATATAGTTGTTGATTACATCTAAGATTCTTAGTATAGCTGAAGAAGGCCTTGTGGTTGTCTTTTGAATTGGGTGTAACTCTAAGTTCATAGTCATCCTTGCATTTTGTAATGATAAGTTTGCATAACTTACTACCCAGTTTTTAATGCTTTTTATAATAATAAAGTAGAAGCCCTTTATAGATGGCGAGGAGCTTTTCCTTTTTGTTATACAGTTTGTTGATGCAGAAAATCCACAATATGGGTTTAGTTTTAAACTTGTCATTATATTTGTCCCAGATGAGTATGCATGCCTCAACATGTCTCTCTCTAAGAGGAATTCAAGATTCGGAGGGACACTTTTGTTGGGGAGCCTAACAGTTTGTGATTATTAGTGAGATCAGCAAATAGTAAGTAATTAGTTTTTAAATATTTCCTGAAAGTAGAGGAGTTATTAGGGGCCATGAAACAAGTTTTCAGGGAGAAGGTCATAGCAAGATGGTCAGATTTGAATAGAGATGGGATAACAAGTGGGAGGTTGCAGCTGGGGGTATGTTAGAGAGGATGGGATCAAGAAGATTGACACATCTGGTAGGCAGGGGCCCATTTGGTCAAGCATTAGTATTTCTGAACTCAAGAAATGTCTGCTAATATTTGTTGCTAATACAATATGTTTGCTAATTTGTGTGTAGATAGTTGCAGTTACCCACAAGAAAGGCATTTGGCTCAGTATTAACCTTATCAATTAGCTGAGACATCCTGTATGCTCTGAAGTGGCCATAAATGAGGTTATACAATTGTTTATGATGTGATAATCCATTTTATTCCATGTCACAAGGACTTCAGCCAGTTCTGCATTTATAATATTTGGAATCAGGTAAGAAACAGCAGTGTTGCAAATATGTATAGATTCTCTCCCACAGCTGCAAGTGCATTTGAATGCATGGTAGATACTGTACTTTGGAAAAGATGGAGTGTTGTATGCTGAATCCAGATTTCTGTAACTAAACAAATGTTGATGTCTTCAAAGGTAAGGAAAGCATGACATTCAGGGATATTGTTGTTTAAGGCTTCTTGTTTTCAGTAGTACTATCTGGATATTATCTGGAATGGAATTCATTATGTCAAAATATCCATTAGATGAACTCTGCCAAAAAGGCCCTATGGGAGTAGCAACAGGTTTTGCTGGTATGCAAAAACCAGGGAGTGAGTGGTACAGGCCTTCCTTGAAAAAGCAGGGGGAGCTATGTTGACCATTTCATCAAAAGCAGAAATGCACTGTACCCCCCTCCCCTGGATTATGTACTAGATCTACAGCATCATTCTTGGTAAAGACAGAATACTGATCAATGCCAGGAACTTTTCACAGACATGAGCAGAGAGCTCGACAGTATTTCTGTGCATCTCCCCCAGGGTGGAATGCCTATGGTCATTCATTCCTACATGAGCAAGTACAAGGTTGCAATCAGATATGAGATTTTGCAGGGACTTAAGAGCAGTAGTTTACCCCAGATGTTAGTACCAGAGAGGCAGGTAATTGTCACACTCTCCTTTACTAATCTGGTAACTATAATGTCTTTGTGTCTTAACAATGGAGTTTCCAATGACTAAGGCATTACTGAGATGTGCTTCAGGTTTCTGGGACCATAAGAGTAACATCTTGCAGTTTGGTTGACTTCTGGTAGCAGTAGGAATGGAGTTAGGTGTGGTATGAGTTTTATGGAAATGTGGCTGATGAAACTAGAAGTATGTCTAAGAGACCTAGGAGGTTTAGGGAATGATTTTCTTTACTAGCCTAGCATGTGCAGGAGTGATGTTGGAGTGCTGTGGTAATGTATTGGCGTGGCACTGTTTACTGACCCTGGATGGAATGGCAAGACTAACACCCAGTTTAGACAAATAAGTGCATCACTGACAAGTATTGTAGAATCAATGCATGTTAAAAGAAAACAGTTTGACAGTAAGCATGAGGTAGTTGCTACGCTGCTTCAGAAAACCAAGTGCTAATATGCTTGCTAAGGATAATAAGACTAAGGTAGGATGGGACTCCATGGTGACAGACACTGTTTTTCTAATGTCAGTTAATAATACAGATACCAGCTATTAGAGTTTAAATACAGTATAGATCCAAAATCAGAATAAAATAGTAATGACTGAGGACATGCATTATTGATCAGTTTGGTTACAAAAGTAAGGAGAAATCTGCTTACACCTTCAGTTTTCTGTGGGGATTCAGTTAAAAGCACAGCTAACTCATCTGATATCCTGTGTAGTTCCTCAAACTGGTGTCCTCCCACATCTGACTTGAGGAATTGAGGATTTAACTACCCTGCCATTAACTGGGAAAACTACTCATGTACCAACACCTTTGCCCAACGGTTCTTGGAATTCATAAATTCCAATGCCCTGGATCAACTAATCCATAGTCCCACCAGGGGCTCCAATATCCTAGACCTGCTCATTACCAACATGGGAAATTGATGCTCCACACCTATGGTCACCCCCTTGTTAGTCAGGTCTGACCATAAGCTAATCACCCTTAACATCCACATCCCACCCCGAAACCCCCAGTAAGGAAACCTCCATAAAAAACTTCTCCAAAGCCAACTTCATGCTACTCAAGTCAGAAGTGACAAACTTCATGACACCCATGCTGACTGGAACTGAAAGTTCAACTGCTGAATCCTACATTAAGGTGCTGTACGAGCACATCCACTCATGCATGAATCGTGCCATCCCAAATAGAACCAAGATGCTCTCATCCAAAAAAAGGAAGCCAAACTGGTGATCCCCTGCCATAAACAAACTTTACAACAAAAGGAAGAAACTGTTGCAGAAAAGAGGAAAATCCCAGGATGCAAAAAACTCCCTTACCAGCCTCAGTAAGAAACTGAGATCCCTCATAAAAGCCTCCAACGCTAGTTACGAAAATAAAATTGCCAAAGATTCCAAAGACAACCACAAGGCATTCTATAACTATGTCAAGAATATAAATGGCAATGCTCAGGTCTGCTGTGAGCTAAAACAGAATGGCATTAAATATACTGATCCCAAGGATATTGCCAATATCCTGGCAGATTGATTCAGTGCCAACTTCACCCCCCTCTCACCCCCTAAATGGCCCATCTCAATACCGCAAGATTGCCAAATTCTGGTAATAACGGCCACACAGGTAAAAAACGCACTCTCCAAAGCTAAGAATACATCATCCATGGGACCAGAACACATCCCAGGCTGTGTACTACATGAACTACAATATGAAACTGGGACCTCACCTAAGTGTCATGTTTAATCATAGCCTCACCTCAGGTTTCATGCCCACTGAGTGGCGCAGAGCTACAGTTATCCCACTCCACAAGGGGGGATCCACCTTGTATCCCAGAAACTACCGTCCCATCAGTCTGATGAGCCTTATCTGCAAGGCCATGGAGCGTATTATCAGGGAACTTATAAACAAAGACATTGGCAACCTTCAAACACTGGACCCCACCCAGTTTGGGTTCGTGAAGGGCCGATCTTGTCTCTTGAACCTGATTGACTCCTTCAAATCAGTGTCCAGAGCCATGGACAAGGGTAAGGTGGTCCACACAGCCTATCTAGACCTTGCCAAGGCCTTCAACACCATCCACCACTCTGGAATCATAGATAAACTTACTAAGCTGGGCATTAATCCCTACGTCACCCAATGGGTTGCTAACTGGCTTACTGATAGAACCCACACTGTATAAGTAGCTGACTCCAAATCCAGCTCCAGACAAGTGACAAGTGGAGTGCATCAGGGTTCAGTCCTGGGACCACTCTTGTTTGGTATCTATTTCTCTGAAGTACAGGCCAACACTAAGGGACTCTGGCTAACAAAGTTCGCAGATGACTGCAAACTGGGAGCCATTATTGAATCCCCAAATGATGTGGATACTCTACAAAAGGGTCTTACAGAAACAGATGCTTGGTGCCAGATCCATGGGCTCAACCTCAATGCCAAGAAATGTATAGTTATCCCCTTTGGGAAAAAACATGTACTCGTGAATTACCATATAGGTGGCAGTACACTAAACACCGAAAGTGTGATAAGACACTTAGGGACACAGGTGGACAGTGGTCTCACCTTTGATAACCTCATTGCCACAACAGTCAGGAAATCCTTCTATGTGGCACACCTCATCACTAAGGGCTTTTCATCCAGAAAAAAGGAGGTCATTGTTCCACTGTACTCATCCCTCATTAGACCCATTATAGAATACAATGTCCTGTTTGGTATGTACCTCTCAAGACATCTGCAACAACTGGAAAGGCAGCAGAAATACCTCACTAAAAGAATCGCAGGCCTAAAGCAGATGCCCTATGCTGACCACCTTAAAAAACTCCAGCTATACTCTGTCGCATATCGTCTACTCAGAGGCGATCTCTGCTTAACATACAAGGCCATGTCAAACCCAGAGCTGTTGGACATGCTACACTTAAAGAAATTCCAATCCCTCAGAGCCAAACACTCCAGGGATCTAAACCTTGTCATCACAATAAACAAAACATGCTGGAGGGATAGGTTCCTGACCCAGAGACACCTCAGACTCTGGAATAGATTGCCATATATGTCAAGCAGAGTGCCTCTTTGGCCCTCTTCAAAAGGAACCTTGACGATTGGATGGCAGAAAGGAAATTCACCCCGGGGATCACGTCAGTCGCCCTGCTAGACAGCAGTCTAGGGAAGTAAATAGTGTGGGAAGAAATAGCCAGGGAATTGTTATGGCTATGTTTCTATAGGCCCTAGGGCTGATAGCCTAGTACCAACCTATGAACCTATGAACAAAAAAAAGCAGAGCAAAAATAAGTAAGGCAAACTGCTTGCCACAAATGTAACAAGCAGCTTGCTACAGTCAATTTACCAAACACAGTCTACTTCAGCACTTCAGCTGCAACTGCTAAAGCAGTTTTGGAATTGGTTTCTGAAGCTGCAGTATTCTTCTGACTTCAGAACTCAGTTTCAATTCTGCACTACTGCATCATCAGTATCTGCCAGTTGCACCACCTAACTGCTTGCACTTGGGGGAACTGCCCTATTTGCCCTACCCCTGTTATGGCTCTGAATTTAGTATTCTGTACAATGCAAAGGGAGAGTAAATGGATTTAATTAGTCTAAAGGGTGTGCTTTCACAAAGCTATATTTTGGAACCGGTGAAAGAGGACTGTCGGGAATTTTGCGACCATATTATTATAGGAGAAGGACAACTGCAAATCCACTGAGATTAAGTTCACAAGAGGAACAGAATAAGAGACTGGAAAACATTTTTCGCACTGAAGTCCATTCATTGGCAGTAGCAATACACAGTGAGCTTGCTTAGGAAAATCTTGGGATGTGTGCAAATAAAAATACTAGTTTCTGTCTCCTACATTTCTCAGGTAATTAGTGTCTCCTGGACCTATATTTAATCATCAAACACTCATCATAAAAACGTCTTTTAATTGAAAAACCATATCATCGTATAGTTGGTCAACATAAAGGAAGTGCAATGTAGTACTTACTTATCAGTAAATTAGCTGTAAGAAAACCTGCCCTTTCCCGACTGTATTGCGACCTCAGAATTGGTATATATATTTAGTGGGGGGGGGGTGCAACCCCCACAAGATGAGGATTCAATGAACACTGGACACTACTTAAGTGGGGGATTGCACCCCCACACCCCCTGATAATTATATATACCAACTCTGAGGTTGCATTACAGTGGGGAAAGGGCAGGTTTTCTGATAGCTAAGTTACAGATAATTAAGTACTATATTGCACTTCCTTTATGTTGGCCAGCTATCATTGTTCGATATAAATCTTTAAGATGATATGGCTTGTAGATTACAAGACATTTTGATGATTAGTGTTTCATGAACAGCTGTTTGATGAACATGCTGTTCGATGAATAAACATGGACCTGTGTCCCCTAGTTCTATTAATCATCAAAACATATTTATTTTGTTTTATCTGCTAAACAGAACCTTTAATATTCAAGCAAAAGGAATTCAAATACACTGCAATAAAAATGCACACAACAAACAAATAAGATAGCTAAGTGACTAGTATAAGCCAGGTCATATGCTTTTCCCACAGAGCATTTCTTTTCTAAGGGAGAGGCAGTTTAATTGAACCCTCTCAGGAAAACCTTAGAATGTTTATAAATAAAAAAATACTAGTTTCTAGCTCCTCTTACAGATCTGAGATAATTAAATTCTTATAGTTTCTATCACTCACCAAGAAACTTTAGTTTTGTTTTCTCTCCTAACCAGAACTTTTAGTATTGAAAGTGTTCTATAGTGCCTACAAGCAACTGTTTGAGGTATGCAGAGTTACAGTTCTGAGACATTCTGAGAGGAGGATACACATGCCTTTAATGAAGAAGGCCGCCCCCCTTCATATAAAAATGGACAACCAGAAACAGAGTATAGAGATGTTTGCATCTTGTGAAGAGAGACTGATGCATGGAGTAGAGACTCTACAGTGCACAGAAAAACCTATAGAAGTATCCTGCTGAGAACTGTAGAACAGAGTGTTACTCAAAACTGTGGCTATACCAAAGTGGTTGCAAAATCTATGCCTGCTGAAGGCTGCAGTATTGGACTCAATGAACTGTAAGTTATGTAGGTTTACCTACATAATGTCAATCACGTATAATCGACCGGCCACATCACCGAACCATTTCCACGAAACCAGAACTGCAAAAACTTTCGAATGTCAAAAAAACTTTGAATTTCGACATTTCTGACCACGCTACACCTCCACACCAGTGCTAACATGGGTCAAAAAGGGGGCAAGATTTTGCCATTCAGAAATTTGGTGTTCGACGTTTTGAAAAGTTGCAGTTCAGTATTTGCAGAAGCAGGGACGACCATAACGTGATCGGCATTATGAAGGTAAACCGTTATGTAGTTGAAATGAACTGTAAGGTATTAATCTGAACTGAGATGTGTATTACTGAAATGGCTGTTATTTGAAAAGTTTGTTGTCATATAGGTTCATAGGTTCATAGGTTCATACTAGGCTATCTGCCCGAGAGCATTTACAAGCCTAGCCCATAGTTTTGTGGCTTACGCCACCCCTTTAGTATGGGAACTATACCCATTATTTTGCTGTGCCTCTGTCGAGCAGTGACACTGAGGTAATCCCTGGGGTATATCTGTGATCTCCCATCCATTGGTCAAGATTTCTCTTGAACAAGGCCAGCGAGGTGCTCTGCCTCACATATACCGGGATTTTATTCCACAGCATAGGGAGTCTTTGGGTGATGAATCTATCCCTCCAGCACGTCCTATTAATAGCCGTGTCGAGGTTTAAGTCTCCCGCCCTTATGGCTCTGATGGATCTAGATTTTTTGAGGTGAAGCATATTCATCAAATCTGGGTTTGACATGGCCTTGTATGTTAGGCAAAGGTCACCTCTGAGCAAGCGGTAAGCGACTGAATAGAGCTGGAGTTCTTTCAGTCGGGCAGCATAGGACAGATGTTTGAGACCCTTTATCCTTTTGGTGAGGAACTTTTGTGGCCTCTCCAGCTGCTGCAAGTGTCGGGTCAGATACATTCCGAATGGGGCATTGTACTCAATCATTGGTCTGATGAGTGATGAGTATAGGGAGACTATGACCTCCCTTGATCTAGATGAGAATCCCTTCATGATAAGGTGGGCAATGTAGAAGGTCTTCCTAACTACTTTAGCTACATGGGTGTCGAATGACAGACTACTATCAACCTGGGTCCCCAGGTCCCTGATAACTTCTTCTGTGCTCAGTGGATTGCCACCTATTTGGTAGCTAGGGGTAACCTTGTTTTTCCCGAAGGGTATGACTATGCATTTTTTGGCATTTAACTTTAGGCCATGGCTCTGGCACCAGTTATCCATTTCTGTGAGACCCTTCTGAAGGATATCTGTGTCAGATGTGTTTTCTAATATGGCGCCCAGTTTGCAGTCATCTGCAAACTTTGTCAGCCATAACCCTCCTGTGTTTGCTTGTACTTCGGAAAAGTAGATGCCAAACAAGAGTGGGCCCAGGACTGAGCCCTGTGGTACACCACTTGTGACAGGCTTTGAGTCTGACATGGCGCCAGCAACTCTGACCCTGTGGGTTCTGTCACTCAGCCAGTTTGCAACCCATCTTGTGATGTATGGGTTAACATTTAAGCTGATGAGTTTTCAATGATACCCGAGTGGGGTATTGTATCGAAGGCCTTCGCCAGATCGAGGTAGGCTGTATGGACTGCCTTTCCCTCATCAATGGCTTTGGTGACTGTTTCGAAAAAGTCAACCAAGTTTAGAAGGCATGATCTGCCTTTGACAAAGCCAAACTGGGATGGATCCAAAGTCTGCAAATTCCCTATGTCTTTATTTATGAGGTCCATTATGATCCTCTCCAAGGCTTTGCAGATAAGGCTTGTCAAGCTAATGGGCGGTAATTTCCAGGGTCGGTGGAGGCACCGCCTTTGTGAAGTGGGACCACAGTTGCAGTGCGCCACTCCCTGGGTACGTATCCAGAGGTAAGACTATGATTAAACAGCTGTCCTAGCTGTAGGTTTAATTCCTCGTTGAGTTCGTGGAGCACACAGCCGGGGACACCATCAGGTCCCATGGATGCTGTCTTTTTGCTTTGGAGAGCAGTTCTCACTTGGGTGTTGGAGATGTTTGGGGGCTGCAATCGCTTGGTATAGATATCTCTCCTTTTGGGGAGGGGAGAAGTTTGCACTGAACCTGTCAGCCAGTATGTTGGCAATGTCTGTAGGATCAGTAATCTTCACATCATTTTGAACTAGTTCTGAGCATATCTGAGAGTTTCCTCCCAGGTTTCTAATATAGCTAAAGAAGGCCTTATGATTGTCTTTTGAGTCTTTAGCTATTTTTCTCTCAAAATTTGCTTTGGATGATATAATGAACTTTCACATTTTGTCACTGTCAGAAAAATATGTATTAGTGTATGTATTAGTAATATGCTTAGTGCATTTAAGGCTTGAAAAGGGTTAACACATTTATTCTATTTCACACTGCATAAATCTGTACGAATTGCAGAAGCTTTCTAACCTTGTATTGTCATGAAATATGCGCAGCTATAATCTTTGATTATGCTTTGGAAATTTACAGGAAAGCAGATAATTTCTGCTTGTGTCAGGAAAATAATGAATAGAACAATATCACTTGTATTAATGTTATGGGACTTAGACAAGGAGTTCCGCTTGTGCTGAGGGAAAATACACAGCTGCAGAAGCTATAGATAATTAGAACAAAGACTGCTTGAAAATACAAACTGCAATCAGCATTTGCTTATGCCTAAGTTAGAGAAGTACCTTGAAATGTAACACATGTATTAGAACTACACAATAGAAGCTTGTAACGGGCTAAGGCCCACCAAGGCCAGGTTGTTTTTCTCAAAATGTTTTTCATAAATCCAGTCATGTTAGCAGAAAATCTGAGTAACATCTGCTGTAAAACAATACTGAAAGTTGTGTTTAATTACGTCAGCCATAGAAGGCCATGTCTTGTAGAATAGTATAAGAATAGCATACTTCCTGTTAGTAGTTAGGCAAAATCCTGTATTTGCATGTTTTTGTCTTCTTGCAGCAAGTTATTAAATGTGCCTTAACTGAACCTTACGTGTATTGGTCTTTGAAGTTTTTTCCTTTGACAGATTGGTCCTTCGGACCGGAAACCCTCACTTCGCCTCGGATCAGAGAGGCCAGGTGGCTTGAAACCGTACGGGGAAGAAACCACATCGGTTCTTCTTATTTGAAAAGCCCTCTGACTGAATTGTCGTACAAAAGAGGCCAGCCACTTTCTGATCTGTGACTGAAGGACGGGTTTTTCACGAACAAGGTGATCAATCATGAAGGCTCAGGTAAGGTGAATCTACCTTTTCTTCTGTTTTAGATCAGGGACTAGATTTGTATTGTTTTTGTCAGGACTGTATTTTTTACAAGTCAGGGACAGAAAAGATTACTGTCTTGTCATAGATCAGGGAAACAGAGCAGGTAGGCAGTCATTCTGAAGAGACTATAACAAAATCTGTGGTACCACGTTAAAAATAAGGAGTTATGTAACGATGAAAAGGGTAGAACAAAATGGGTAATAATTGCACAAAAAGACCCCAAAATCCGCCGTTAACCGAAGATGCAAAATACATGCAGTCACAGCGTGCTGATAATATTAAATACTACTCAAAATGGGTTAATAAGTATGAATTTGACAGTAAATTAGAAAAATCCTCACTTATCAAACTTGTCAAACAGCTTAAAACTGATTCCAAAGGTCGGGTAAAAAAGCAGCGCCAATTAGGAATTCCTCAGGCACACAGGTGGATTGAGGAAGTAAACCGTAAGGAACAAAAAAGCAATAATTCAAAAGCAATGTTTTTAGATAAGGAGGACAATAACTTAGTAATAGCATCAGCCCTCCACCTCCCTTACCAGAATATGAAGCAAGTGAACAAGTTAGTCCACCCCCGTGATATCCTGCTGTTACCGTAAATAGAGACACTACAAAAGCAAAACCGTATATTAGAGATCCCATCGAGACCAGGTCTCGAACACGGGCAGGTAATTCAAAGGGACATTGAATTATATCAAATGGGTAGAAATTCACGATCTATGAGTGAAGAAGAAATATGCCCACTCATAGAAGTGTCTAATCCTCAGGCAGGGCAAGAAGGTCAGGACCCAACCATTCTAGTGTACAGACCCTGGACTCCGGAAGATATCCGGAAAGCCCCTGAGGGAATTCCAGATCCAAAAGTTAATTTTAGAAAGTTCTTAGAAGATTTACAAGGAATGAGGCTGAGTTATAATTTAAACAGAGAAGAGGTAGAAAAAGTAGTCAGACAAATTGTGGGACCAGATTGGCACATGATCAGTGGCAACTGGAATCCCCATGATGCTGCGCTCAGGCCCCTCCCACATAGCAGCGCAGAACTAGACAATAGAGTGAATGGTCTTACAGACTGCATCTCTGAGAAATGGAAGCCTAGGGCAGACTGGACTTGCATTAATCAATGCATCCAACAAGAAGGTGAAACTATTGACAGATATTATGCCAGACTGTTAGAATGTTTTAATAATCATTGTGGAATGCAGGTTCCTGAAGATCAGACACAAGATTCCCCATATGAGCAGCAGTTAAAGAATGCATTTTTGAAAGGCAGCATTGCACCCATAAGCAGTTTTATTACAAAACACATGGTAGATCATCGTACAAGCAGGTTACAGTCATTACTTCAATATGCTAGGCATGCCGAAAGGCATTTTAATAGCAAAAAGAAAAAGAAAACCCAAGTATTTTCTGTAGAAGATGGAGCAGAAGTTTATGTAGTACAGTCCGGGAAAAAGGGCAAGAGAAATGCCCAGGAAAACAAACAATCTGATCAGCGATCAGAGGACTTTGAAGGGTGAGAAAAAAGGGGTGAATGTTTCAAATGCGGTAAAAAGGGACACTTGGCATGGGATTGCAAGAAAAACAAGAAGGCAACCACAGAAGACAAGGAGGGTGAGGACTGACTATATGATAGTCAAGAATCACTAGAAGGGGATAGCAGAGAAATGACAAATGAGAATGTAATAGAGGGAGTAGAGGATGTGACAGAAGAAATAGAGGAAGTGCAGGAAGTTATGGATAGTGAAGGAAATGAAATATTGGATTTAGCTTTATTGAGCTTAGAGCTCTATTTAGCAGACACAGAACCAGAAGTTACACTCCTGGTAGAAGGGAGGGAAGTCAAATTCTTGTGTGACTTAGGGGCATCATGGACCCTGATACATCCCTTCAAACTGCCAGAGAATTCAGAGTCACCTGATTACATACTAGTGAAAGCAACTAATGGACAGCTGTATCGGGAGCCCCTCTCCCATAATATTGCAATAACTGATCCTGTTTCAGGATTGACCCAGAAAAGTAAAATTGTTGTTTCTGCAAAATGCCCAGTAAACCTCTTGGGCAGAGACCTTATGCAGCTATTTGGTATAGCAGTAGTTCCGACTATGCAGGGTATGGAAGCACAGCGACAAATTAATACCTTTGCAGTGCAATCGGAGGGTGAAATGTTCTATTGGTACAGCCAGGACTTGGTTACGACTGGTCCAGGGTCAGTGACCGAAGAGTTGATGAACGTAGCCATCAGCAAGTTCCTTTCCCTTGACATTGACAAACAACATTTGTTGCACTGTACTCTGTATTACACCAGGACCTGATAAGGAATATGAGCAAGAATTGTTTAGAAATCGTGCAAACAGATTGATATTACATAATCTGTACTGGGGCATGAAAGGGAACAGTGTAGCCAGCTGTTCATTGCCCCAGGAGTTCTTTGCACTCTATAAATCTAATCGATTACCACATGTTAGCTTAACTAAGGACAAGAAAGTAAAATGGGTAGACCTAGGAGAAAAAGTCACGAAATGGGAAAAGCAGACAGAGTTAGAACTGTCAGAACAAGGAATACAAAGGCAGAAGTTGAATTGGATAACTCAGACCCACCCAGCCGTGCACTTGCAGTCTAGCAAGGACAGCTGATTAGCACTCCTATTAAAGGAGGAAGAGAATGCCTTACAGAATATACCAGAAACTCTTTGGTCAACAGGAAAGTCAGATGTAGGACTTATTCATACAGTGGGACCAGTTACTATCATGCCAAAGTCAGCATTTAGACCACAGAAAAGACAGTATCCCTTAAGAAAAGATGCAGAGGTAGGAATCAAACCTATTATAGCAGCTTTACTTAAGGAAGGAGTGCTGGTGGAATCTCCTGATTCACCATGTAACACACCCTTATTTCCTGTTAAGAAAGCGAATGGAGAGTGGAGTATGGTCCAAGATTTACAAGCTGTAAATGATGCAGTAATACCAAGGGCACCTACGGTGCCAGACTCACACACCCTGTTGAATGATTTAAAACCTCAACAGAAATATTTTCTGTGGTAGATATCAGCAATGCATTCTTTTCGATACCGATACATCCTGACAGCCAATATTGGTTTGCATTCACATTTCAGGGGAAAAGGTGTACATATACATGACTACCACAGGGATATTGTGAAAGTCCGACAATATTCTCACAAGAAATGGCAAGCAACTTGGCGGGATTTACCCCAGCAAAAGGTAGTCAGATTTTACTTTATGTTGATGATATCCTGTTGGCGGCCTCCACCCAGCAAGATTGTAAAGAAGATACCATAGCGCTATTACAATTTTTAGCCACTGAAGGACATAAAGTAAACAAAAATAAACTGCAGCTTTGGAAAAAACAAGTTAAGTACCTAGTATATGTAATATCCAAAGAGGGCAGGACATTAGATGAGGACAGAAAAGTAGCGATTTTACAAGCACCAAAACCCACTACCAAGAAGGAAATTATGTCCTTCCTGGGTATGACTAATTTTTGCCGGAGCTGGATTCCAAACTACGCCTTGGAATCTGCACTGCTGACTAACTTGATATATAAAAAGCCTATGGCAGCACAGGATTTGTTACAATGGACACCAGAAGCAGAATCTGCTTTCTGCAAACTGAAACAGTTAATAGCGTCCTCATTAGTTTTGGGCTTACCAAACTATCATAAACATTTTTTCCAAACTGTAGATTGTAAGCAAGGTTATATGACATCAGTGTTAACACAGCAGCATGGGGACAAGCAACGCCTTATTGCTTATTATTCATCACAACTAGACCCAGTGGCACGGTCTTTACCCCACTGTGTACAAGCAGTAGTTGCAACTGCAATGGCAGTACAGGCTTCGGCCTCAGTAGTTTTGTTCCACCCTCTCACATTGAGAGTGCCTCATGCAGTCGCAATTATTTTACTGCAAGAGAAGGTAGCATATCTTTCCCCTGCTAGGCATCTTTCCTGTATGACTATATTGTTGAGCCAACCTCATATGACAATTGAACGATGCACGACTTTGAACCCTTCTACCTTGCTCCCAACCCCTGCAGATGGCACACCGCACAGCTGCCTGCAGGCAATTGAGCAAAAGACACTGCCTAAAAAAGATGTTACGGCTGTCCCCTTGGATAATGCCGAGGGGACATACTATGTGGATGGCTCATGCAAAAGGGGTCCTGCAGGCAGAACCTAGTAGGATATGCAGTAGTTTCTGATACTGAGATTATAGAAGCGAAACCCTTACCACACAATGTATCTGCACAGGCAGCAGAATTGATTGCCTTGACACGGGCATGTACCTTAGCAAAGGGTAAATGTGTGAACATTTTTACTGACAGCCAGTACGCTTTTTCTACTGTACATGTTTTTGTGCAACAGCGGAAAAATCGAGGAATGATAACATCTACTGGCAAACCAATCAACCATGCACAGTTTATTTTAGATCTTTTAGAATCTATTCAGTTACCTCAGAAAGTAGCTATTTGTAAATGCACAGCTCATACCAAGCAACAGGATAGGATTTCAAAAGGTAATGCGAGAGCTGATACAGCTGCAAAACAGGCAGCTTCAGAAGTATTTATTTTGAATGAGGAATTACAACCCTCTGAGATTTTAGACTTAGAAATGTTAAAGACAATGCAGACACTTACTACGCAAGCTGAAAAACAAAGATGGGTAAAAAGAGGAGCAATTCTCGAAAAGGGGCTGTACATCTCTAAAGAAGGGAAAACGATATTACCATCTAATTTGTTCAGATATGCAGCTTTGTTGAGCCATGGGCAATGCCATGTCTCAACAGGGGGGATGGTACAGCTGGTAAACCGAGTGTTCATGACATACAGATTCTTAAACTACTCTAAAAAATTTTGTTTAATGTGCCATGTTTGTAACAAACATCATGCACAAGGGGCATTAAAGCCCAAGCAAGGGAGTTTCCCTACACCACCGTATCCGTTTCATACTATCTGTATGGATTTCATAGAATTGAACAAATGTGAAAATAAGAAGTATTGTCTTGTCATTGTAGATATGTTTTCCAGATGGGTGGAAGCGTTTCCGACTAAAAATCCAGATGCGGCTACCATAGCAAAAATTCTCGTTAAAGAAATCAAACCCAGAGCTGTTGGACATGCTACACTTAAAGAAATTCCAATCCCTCAGAGCCAAACACTCCAGGGATCTAAACCTTGTCATCACAATAAACAAAACATGCTGGAGGGATAGGTTCCTGACCCAGAGACACCTCAGACTCTGGAATAGATTGCCCATACATGTCAAGCAGAGTGCCTCTTTGGCCCTCTTCAAAAGGAACCTTGACGATTGGATGGCAGAAAGGAAATTCACCCCGGGGATCACGTCAGTCGCCCTGCTAGACAGCGGTCTAGGGAAGTAAATAGTGTGGGAAGAAATAGCCAGGGAATTGTTATGGCTAGGCTTCTATAGGCCCTAGGGCTGATAGCCTAGTACCAACCTATGAACCTATGAACAAAAAAAAGCAGAGCAAAACCAAGTATGGCAAACTGCTTGCCACAAATGTAACAAGCAGCTTGCTACAGTCAATTTACCAAACACAGTCTACTTCAGCACTTCAGCTGCAACTGCTAAAGCAGTTTTGGAATTGGTTTCTGAAGCTGCAGTATTCTTCTGACTTCAGAACTCAGTTTCAATTCTGCACTACTGCATCATCAGTATCTGCCAGTTGCACCACCTAACTGCTTGCACTTGGGGGAACTGCCCTATTTGCCCTACCCCTGTTATGGCTCTGAATTTAGTATTCTGTACAATGCAAAGGGAGAGTAAATGGATTTAATTAGTCTAAAGGGTGTGCTTTCACAAAGCTATATTTTGGAACCGGTGAAAGAGGACTGTCGGGAATTTTGCGACCATATTACTATAGGAGAAGGACAACTGCAAATCCACTGAGATTAAGTTCACAAGAGGAACAGAATAAGAGACTGGAAAACTTTTTTCGCACTGAAGTCCATTCATTGGCAGTAGCAATACACAGTGAGCTTGCTTAGGAAAATCTTGGGATGTGTGCAAATAAAAATACTAGTTTCTGTCTCCTACATTTCTCAGGTAATTAGTGTCTCCTGGACCTATATTTAATCATCAAACACTCATCATAAAAACGTCTTTTAATTGAAAAACCATATCATCGTATAGTTGGTCAACATAAAGGAAGTGCAATGTAGTACTTACTTATCAGTAAATTAGCTGTAAGAAAACCTGCCCTTTCCCGACTGTATTGCGACCTCAGAATTGGTATATATATTTAGTGGGGGGGGGGGCGCAACCCCCACAAGATGAGAATTCAATGAACACTGGACACTACTTAAGTGGGGGATTGCACCCTCACACCCCCTGATAATTATATATACCAACTCTGAGGTCGCATTAAAGTGGGGAAAGGGCAGGTTTTCTGATAGCTAAGTTACAGATAATTAAGTACTATATTGCACTTCCTTTATGTTGGCCAGCTATCATTGTTCGATATAAATCTTTAAGATGATATGGCTTGTAGATTACAAGACATTTTGATGATTAGTGTTTCATGAACAGCTGTTTGATGAACATGCTGTTCGATGAATAAACATGGACCTGTGTCCCCTAGTTCTATTAATCATCAAAACATATTTATTTTGTTTTATCTGCTAAACAGAACCTTTAATATTCAAGCAAAAGGAATTCAAATACACTGCAATAAAAATGCACACAACAAACAAATAAGATAGCTAAGTGACTAGTATAAGCCAGGTCATATGCTTTTCCCACAGAGCATTTCTTTTCTAAGGGAGAGGCAGTTTAATTGAACCCTCTCAGGAAAACCTTAGAATGTTTATAAATAAAAAAATACTAGTTTCTAGCTCCTCTTACAGATCTGAGATAATTAAATTCTTATAGTTTCTATCACTCACCAAGAAACTTTAGTTTTGTTTTCTCTCCTAACCAGAACTTTTAGTATTGAAAGTGTTCTATAGTGCCTACAAGCAACTGTTTGAGGTATGCAGAGTTACAGTTCTGAGACATTCTGAGAGGAGGATGCACATGCCTTTAATGAAGAAGGCCGCCCCCCTTCATATAAAAATGGACAACCAGAAACAGAGTATAGAGATGTTTGCATCTTGTGAAGAGAGACTGATGCATGGAGTAGAGACTCTACAGTGCACAGAAAAACCTATAGAAGTATCCTGCTGAGAACTGTAGAACAGAGTGTTACTCAAAACTGTGGATATACCAAAGTGGTTGCAAAATCTATGCCTGCTGAAGGCTGCAGTATTGGACTCAATGAACTGTAAGTTATGTAGGTTTACCTACATAATGTCAATCACGTATAATCGACCGGCCACATCACCGAACCATTTCCACGAAACCAGAACTGCAAAAACTTTCGAATGTCAAAAAAACTTTGAATTTCGACATTTCTGACCACGCTACACCTCCACACCAGTGGTAACATGGGTCAAAAAGGGGGCAAGATTTTGCCATTCAGAAATTTGGTGTTCGACGTTTTGAAAAGTTGCAGTTCAGTATTTGCAGAAGCAGGGACGACCATAACGTGATCGGCATTATGAAGGTAAACCGTTATGTAGTTGAAATGAACTGTAAGGTATTAATCTGAACTGAGATGTGTATTACTGAAATGGCTGTTATTTGAAAAGTTTGTTGTCATATAATGAACTTTCACATTTTGTCACTGTCAGAAAAATATGTATTAGTGTATGTATTAGTAATATGCTTAGTGCATTTAAGGCTTGAAAAGGGTTAACACATTTATTCTATTTCACATTGCATAAATCTTTTCGAATTGCAGAAGCTTTCTAACCTTGTATTGTCATGAAATATGCGCAGCTATAATCTTTGATTATGCTTTGGAAATTTACAGGAAAGCAGATAATTTCTGCTTGTGTCAGGAAAATAATGAATAGAACAATATCCCTTGTATTAATGTTATGGGACTTAGACAAGGAGTTCCGCTTGTGCTGAGAGAAAATACACAGCTGCAGAAGCTATAGATAATTAGAAAAAAGACTGCTTGAAAATACAAACTGCAATCAGCATTTGCTTATGCCTAAGTTAGAGAAGTACCTTGAAATGTAACACATGTATTAGAACTACACAATAGAAGCTTGTAACGGGCTAGGGCCCACTAAGGCCAGGTTGTTTTTCTCAAAATGTTTTTCATAAATCCAGTCATGTTAGCAGAAAAATCTGAGTAACATCTGCTGTAAAACAATACTGAAAGTTGTGTTTAATTACGTCAGCCATAGAAGGCCATGTCTTGTAGAATAGTATAAGAATAGCATACTTCCTGTTAGTAGTTAGGCAAAATCCTGTATTTGCATGTTTTTGTCTTCTTGCAGCAAGTTATTAAATGTGCCTTAACTGAACCTTACGTGTATTGGTCTTTGAAGTTTTTTCCTTTGACAGATTGGTCCTTCGGACCGGAAACCCTCACTTCGCCTTGGATCAGACAGGCCAGGTGGCTTGAAACCGTACGGGGAAGAAACCACATCGGTTCTTCTTATTTGAAAAGCCCTCTGACTGAATTGTCGTACAAAAGAGGCCAGCCACTTTCTGATCTGTGACTGAAGGACGGGTTTTTCACGAACCAGGTGATCAATCACGAAGGCTCAGGTAAGGTGAATCTACCTTTTCTTCTGTTTTAGATCAGGGACTAGATTTGTATTGTTTTTGTCAGGACTGTATTTTTACAAGTCAGGGACAGAAAAGATTACTGTCTTGTCATAGATCAGGGAAACAGAGCAGGTAGGCAGTCATTCTGAAGAGACTATAACAAAATCTGTGGTACCACGTTAAAAATAAGGAGTTATGTAACGATTAAAAGGGTAGAACAAAATGGGTAATAATTGCACAAAAAGACCCCAAAATCCGCCGTTAACCGAAGATGCAAAATACATGCAGTCACAGCGTGCTGATAATATTAAATACTACTCAAAATGGGTTAATAAGTATGAATTTGACAGTAAATTAGAAAAATCCTCACTTATCAAACTTGTCAAACAGCTTAAAACCGATTCCAAAGGTCGGGTAAAAAAGCAGCGCCAATTAGGAATTCCTCAGGCACACAGGTGGATTGAGGAAGTAAACCGTAGGGAACAAAAAAGCAATAATTCAAAAGCAATGTTTTTAGATAAGGAGGACAATAACTTAGTAATAGCATCAGCCCCTCCACCTCCCTTACCAGAATATGAAGCAAGTGAACAAGTTAGTCCACCCCCGTGATATCCTGCTGTTACCGTAAATAGAGACACTACAAAAGCAAAACCGTATATTAGAGATCCCATCGAGACCAGGTCTCGAACACGGGCAGGTAATTCAAAAGGGGACATTGAATTATATCAAATGGGTAGAAATTCACGATCTATGAGTGAAGAAGAAATATGCCCACTCATAGAAGTGTCTAATCCTCAGGCAGGGCAAGAAGGTCAGGACCCAACCATTCTAGTGTACAGACCCTGGACTCCGGAAGATATCCGGAAAGCCCCTGAGGGAATTCCAGATCCAAAAGTTAATTTTAGAAAGTTCTTAGAAGATTTACAAGGAATGAGGCTGAGTTATAATTTAAACAGAGAAGAGGTAGAAAAAGTAGTCAGACAAATTGTGGGACCAGATTGGCACATGATCAGTGGCAACTGGAATCCCCATGATGCTGCGCTCAGGCCCCTCCCACATAGCAGCGCAGAACTAGACAATAGAGTGAAAGGTCTTACAGACTGCATCTCTGAGAAATGGAAGCCTAGGGCAGACTGGACTTGCATTAATCAATGCATCCAACAAGAAGGTGAAACTATTGTCAGATATTATGCCAGACTGTTAGAATGTTTTAATAATCATTGTGGAATGCAGGTTCCTGAAGATCAGACACAAGATTCCCCATATGAGCAGCAGTTAAAGAATGCATTTTTGAAAGGCAGCATTGCACCCATAAGCAGTTTTATTACAAAACACATGGTAGATCATCGTACAAGCAGGTTACAGTCATTACTTCAATATGCTAGGCATGCCGAAAGGCATTTTAATAGCAAAAAGAAAAAGAAAACCGAAGTATTTAATGTAGAAGATGGAGCAGAAGTTTATGTAGTACAGTCCGGGAAAAAGGGCAAGAGAAATGCCCAGGAAAACAAACAATCTGATCAGCGATCAGAGGACTTTGAAGGGCGAAAGAAAAGGGGTGAATGTTTCAAATGCGGTAAAAAGGGACACTTGGCATGGGATTGCAAGAAAAACAAGAAGGCAACCACAGAAGACAAGGAGGGTGAGGACTGACTATATGATAGTCAAGAATCACTAGAAGGGGATAGCAGAGAAATGACAAATGAGAATGTAATAGAGGGAGTAGAGGATGTGACAGAAGAAATAGAGGAAGTGCAGGAAGTTATGGATAGTGAAGGAAATGAAATATTGGATTTAGCTTTATTGAGCTTAGAGCTCTATTTAGCAGACACAGAACCAGAAGTTACACTCCTGGTAGAAGGGAGGGAAGTCAAATTCTTGTGTGACTTAGGGGCATCACGGACCCGGATACATCCCTTCAAACTGCCAGAGAATTCAGAGTCACCTGATTACATACTAGTGAAAGCAACTAATGGACAGCTGTATCGGGAGCCCCTCTCCCATAATATTGCAATAACTGATCCTGTTTCAGGATTGACCCAGAAAAGTAAAATTGTTGTTTCTGCAAAATGCCCAGTAAACCTCTTGGGCAGAGACCTTATGCAGCTATTTGGTATAGCAGTAGTTCCGACTATGCAGGATATGGAAGCACAGCGACAAATTAATACCTTTGCAGTGCAATCGGAGGGTGAAATGTTCTATTGGTACAGCCAGGACTTGGTTACGACTGGTCCAGGGGCAGTGACCGAAGAGTTGATGAACGTAGCCATCAGCAAGTTCCTTTCCCTTGACATTGACAAACAACATTTGTTGCACTGTACTCTGTATTACACCAGGACCTGATAAGGAATATGAGCAAGAATTGTTTAGAAATCGTGCAAACAGATTGATATTACATAATCTGTACTGGGGCATGAAAGGGAACAGTGTAGCCAGCTGTTCATTGCCCCAGGAGTTCTTTGCACTCTATAAATCTAATCGATTACCACATGTTAGCTTAACTAAGGACAAGAATGTAAAATGGGTAGACCTAGGAGAAAAAGTCATGAAATGTGAAAAGCAGACAGAGTTAGAACTGTCAGAACAAGGAATACAAAGGCAGAAGTTGAATTGGATAACTCAGACCCACCCAGCCGTGCACTTGCAGTCTAGCAAGGACAGCTGATTAGCACTCCTATTAAAGGAGGAAGAGAATGCCTTACAGACTATACCAGAAACTCTTTGGTCAACAGGAAAGTCAGATGTAGGACTTATTCGTACAGTGGGACCAGTTACTATCACGCCAAAGTCAGCATTTAGACCACAGAAAAGACAGTATCCCTTAAGAAAAGATGCAGAGGTAGGAATCAAACCTATTATAGCAGCTTTACTTAAGGAAGGAGTGCTGGTGGAATCTCCTGATTCACCATGTAACACACCCTTATTTCCTGTTAAGAAAGCGAATGGAGAGTGGAGTATGGTCCAAGATTTACAAGCTGTAAATGACGCAGTAATACCAAGGGCACCTACGGTGCCAGACCCACACACCCTGTTGAATGATTTAAAACCTCAACAGAAATATTTTCTGTGGTAGATATCAGCAATGCATTCTTTTCGATACCGATACACCCTGACAGCCAATATTGGTTTGCATTTACATTTCAGGGAAAAAGGTGTACATATACATGACTACCACAGGGATATTGTGAAAGTCCGACAATATTCTCACAAGAAATGGCAAGCAACTTGGCGGGATTTACCCCAGCAAAAGGTAGTCAGATTTTACTTTATGTTGATGATATCCTGTTGGCGGCCTCCACCCAGCAAGATTGTAAAGAAGATACCATAGCGCTATTACAATTTGTAGCCACTGAAGGACATAAAGTAAACATAAATAAACTGCAGCTTTGGAAAAAACAAGTTAAGTACCTAGGATATGTAATATCCAAAGAGGGCAGGACATTAGATGAGGACAGAAAAGTAGCGATTTTACAAGCACCAAAACCCACTACCAAGAAGGAAATGATGTCCTTCCTGGGTACGACTAATTTTTGCCGGAGCTGGATTCCAAACTACGCCTTGGAATCTGCACTGCTGACTAACTTGATATATAAAAAGCCTATGGCAGCACAGGATTTGTTACAATGGACACCAGAAGCAGAATCTGCTTTCTGCAAACTGAAACAGTTAATAGCGTCCTCATTAGTTTTGGGCTTACCAAACTATCATAAACATTTTTTCCAAACTGTAGATTGTAAGCAAGGTTATATGACATCAGTGTTAACACAGCAGCATGGGGACAAGCAACGCCTTATTGCTTATTATTCATCACAACTAGACCCAGTGGCACGGTCTTTACCCCACTGTGTACAAGCAGTAGTTGCAGCTGCAATGGCAGTACAGGCTTCGGCCTCAGTAGTTTTGTTCCACCCTCTCACATTGAGAGTGCCTCATGCAGTCGCAATTATTTTATTGCAAGAGAAGGTAGCATATCTTTCCCCTGCTAGGCATCTTTCCTGTATGACTATATTGTTGAGCCAACCTCATATGACAATTGAACGATGCACGACTTTGAACCCTTCTACCTTGCTCCCAACCCCTGCAGATGGCACACCGCACAGCTGCCTGCAGGCAATTGAGCAAAAGACACTGCCTAAAAAAGATGTTACGGCTGTCCCCTTGGATAATGCCGTGGGGCATACTATGTGGATGGCTCATGCAAAAGGGGTCCTGCAGGCAGAACCTAGTAGGATATGCAGTAGTTTCTGATACTGAGATTATAGAAGCGAAACCCTTACCACACACTGTATCTGCACAGGCAGCAGAATTGATTGCCTTGACACGGGCATGTACCTTAGCAAAGGGTAAATGTGTGAACATTTTTACTGACAGCCAGTACGCTTTTTCTACTGTACATGTTTTTGTGCAACAGCGGAAAAATCGAGGAATGATAACATCTACTGGCAAACCAATCAACCATGCACAGTTTATTTTAGATCTTTTAGAATCTATTCAGTTACCTCAGAAAGTAGCTATTTGTAAATGCACAGCTCATACCAAGCAACAGGATAGGATTTCAAAAGGTAATGCGAGAGCTGATACAGCTGCAAAACAGGCAGCTTTAGAAGTATTTATTTTGAATGAGGAATTACAACCCTCTGAGATTTTAGACTTAGAAATGTTAAAGACAATGCAGACACTACGCAAGCTGAAAAACAAAGATGGGTAAAAAGAGGAGCAATTCTCGAAAAGGGGCTGTACATCTCTAAAGAAGGGAAAACGATATTACCATCTAATTTGTTCAGATATGCAGCTTTGTTGAGCCATGGGCAATGCCATGTCTCAACAGGGGGGATGGTACAGCTGGTAAACCGAGTGTTCATGACATATAGATTCTTAAACTACTCTAAAAAATTTTGTTTAATGTGCCATGTTTGTAACAAACATCATGCACAAGGGGCATTAAAGCCCAAGCAAGGGAGTTTCCCTACACCACCGTATCCGTTTCATACTATCTGTATGGATTTCATAGAATTGAACAAATGTGAAAATAAGAAGTATTGTCTTGTCATTGTAGATATGTTTTCCAGATGGGTGGAAGCCTTTCCGACTAAAAATCCAGATGCGGCTACCATAGCAAAAATTCTCGTTAAAGAAATCATCCCTAGATTCGGCATTCTGGAAAGGATCTACAGTGACAACGGTACACACTTTATGAACCAAACCATACAACAGTTAAGTAAACATTTTGGTATTTCTTTAAAAAATCATTGTGCATATCATCCGCAATCTGCTGAGTTAGTAGAGAGGCATAATGGGATTTTAAAGAGTAAGCTAAGGAAGTTAATAGAAGAAACACAGAGAAATTGGGTGTACTGTCTGTCCCTGGCACTGTTGAGCATGAGAACTGTTCCAAATGCAAAAGGATTGACTCCTTTTGAAAACTATTTGGAAGGGCTTATTATATACCTCAGTGGAAACCTCTCATGCCCGCAGACCAGGAAGCCGACTGCACACTAGCAGAGTATATGAGAAATTTGTTGAATTCTAAATATCTGTTGCAGTCAAATTCTGTTTCAGATAAAGAACAAACCAGACCATCAGACGTGGCAGTGGTTCCAGGTACCTGGATCTGGGTGAAGACAATAATGAAGAAGAAGAATTGGACGTCACCAAAGTGGGAAGGTCCATATCAAGTGCTTCTGTCAACACCCACTGCAGTCAAGATTGCAGAGTGTGCCTCGTGGATCCACCTGACGCATGCAAACTAGTTAAGAACTTTGAACTGGACAAAAATCTTGTCGCATGTCAAGAGCAAAAATGATAAAATCCAGAAAAAACAGGAATACAGAACAACCATTTCCTCAGAAGTATTGCATAATCATCCTGTTAACTGTACTAGTGACAGTAATATTTTTGTTGTGGCCATTCCTTTTTCCAGCCACACAAACTGAACTGAATAAACGTGAAGCGTTACTCATAGACTGGCATCCAAACTTCAACACTTACCAGGAAATTAAATATGTGTATGCTGAGACTTTCAATATTTCGAATTGCTGGATTTGCACAGCTTTGCCAACAGCATATGGGGGTTATTAATGACTACAGTCCCCCTAGGGGTCAACTAGACCTGGGAAAACTTGATTTATGATACCTCAACCATTACATCACAAGATAAAATAGCATTGCACTTGTCTGTTCCACAAAAGGGAACTGTGTGTTTTTATAAAAATGATACTGTTCAGGTGGGTTGGAGCAATTGCAATGTGACTGTTCCTTTTAAATGTTACACTAAAGCTAACAATGCAGGTTCTTATTGTAATACAAACTATGATTCATTTCTTGAATTGATGCACAAAACAATTAATGAAGTAGAACATAATTCTGTTCTTTATAAACAACTGTCTATAAGTGATAGAAAAATGTTTCATGCAGGGCAAGTGTATAATCATAGCAAAGTTACTACTAAAGTAGAGGACTGTTATTTTGTATGTGGCAGAAAGGCATACAAGTGGTTACCTGAGAATTGGTCCGGCAGTTGTTTTTTGGGTTACCTGGTTCCGGCCATACGACACACTGCAGTTTTGCCTCGAGGAAAAATTCGGAATGTCCAAGAAGTCGTCAAGAAACCTGTGAATCCAGTGGGGCAAATTGATGTGCGTTGGAAAAACCATCATTCTATAGGCAATGGACTGACACACATGGACTTGAGTGATAGTGTTATATCGTGGGCAGGCATATTACCAGCATATGGAGCAGTGAAATCGATCTGGGAGCTGAGAAAACTGTCAAAACTTCTCGAAGTAATGAGCAATGCAACTTTTTCCGCTCTCGAATTGGTGACTGATGAATTGAAGGCCATGAGAACTGTAGTGCTTCAACACCGCATGGCTCTCGACTTCACCCTAGCGGCGAGAGGTGGTACTTGTGCTTTAATCCAGGAGGAGTGCTGTTCGTATATTCCTGGCCATAAACACGAGATAGACAATCACCTTGAGGTAATTCAGCAAGTGTCGGCCATGACCAAACCAGGACCAAGCCCACTGATGGACTTTTTCCAGAAATGGTTTGGGGAGTGGGGTACTATCCTAATGAACATCCTGATTGCCATTTGTGTATGAATGCTCCTAATGGGAGTATGTGTTTGCTGTGGCATCCCCTGCATGAAAAGACTGATTAAAGACTTTATAGAAACCTTATATCAAAGTACTGAGTTTGAAGAACTGTTAAAAGATTGAAAATGCTTTCATAAGTTTAAACTGAATGACTCTCTTACCTGCAAATCCTAAGTGGGAAGAGGTTAGGGGAAGAAAAAACTGTTTATGCTTATTTTGAAAGTAGAATAAAAGTATTAAAAGGGGGGAAATGTCAGAAAAATATGTATTAGTGTATGTATTAGTAATATGCTTAGTGCATTTAAGGCTTGAAAAGGGTTAACACATTTATTCTATTTCACACTGCATAAATCTGTACGAATTGCAGAAGCTTTCTAACCTTGTATTGTCATGAAATATGCGCAGCTATAATCTTTGATTATGCTTTGGAAATTTACAGGAAAGCAGATAATTTCTGCTTGTGTCAGGAAAATAATGAATAGCACAATATCACTTGTATTAATGTTATGGGACTTAGACCAGGAGTTCCGCTTGTGCTGTGAGAAAATACACAACTGCAGAAGCTATAGATAATTAGAACAAAGACTGCTTGAAAATACAAATTGCAATCAGCATTTGCTTGTGCCTAAGTTAGAGCAGTACCTTGAAATGTAACACATGTATTAGAACTACACAATAGAAGCTTGTAAAAGGCTAGGGCCCACCAAGGCCAGGTTGTTTTTCTCAAAATGTTTTTCATAAATCCAGTCATGTCAGCAGAAAATCTGAGTAACATCTGCTGTAAAACAATACTGAAAGTTGTGTTTAATTACGTCAGCCATAGAAGGCCATGTCTTGTAGAATAGTATAAGAATAGCATACTTCTTGTTAGTAGTTAGGCAAAATCCTGTATTTGCATGTTTTTGTCTCCTTGCAGCAAGTTATTAAGTGTGCCTTAACTGAACCTTACGTGTATTGGTCTTTGAAGTTTTTTCCTTTGACAGTCACTTTTAATAAATTGCACTATGTTTGTGTATAGTGTCACTGGGGTCAGAGCTGGATCATGGCAAAATGGGGCCCTAGGCAGGGATGGACAGTATCTCATTACTCAGCTGTCTTTCCCCAGTTATCATTTTAAACCTGTCAGTGTGCATAAAATTTTCTTCTTTACTTTTACAATAATCACAGAGATTTGGATTAAGTTTAAAACTTTTATTTTAGAATTTACACCAAAAGACGCTGACAACCATTTATTAAACAAAAATAATGTTCACATTGAAAACAGACTTAGCATGAGCAGCACTAAAATATCTCTTTTGAAGCCATTAAGTTACAAGAGACATGCTGGGATTCATAGTCAGAATATACTATGCAGACATAAGTGGCTCTGTGAAGGATGCAATGTTACAAAGACAACATGTAACACATTTGTAGAGCAGAACAGGACCATTGTCAGGTGAATTTCTTGGTTAAAGTCACACATTAGACAAATGATGGTTGAGGGGATCAAACCCTGCACTACAGAAGGCAGTTCATTAATATCTCATACTCTTATTTATAAGCATATCAGAGTGGCAGACAAACACTGTTGCAACAAAACACACCGCATTTCACACCAACAATAAATAAAATAAAGAAATGTATTCAAAGTTAAAACATTAACATTAAACTTATAGACATCATCAAAACAGTAAGAATAACCCTGGTAGAACAAATGACCAAAAACCAAACTGAAAGTGCAGAAAAGCAGAGTAAAATCCACATATTTATAGGCATCATGTTGTCTGTTTATTCACAACCCTATAGTAAATGCACTTAATGAAACAAGGAGACTGTGGAGAGTACCCAAAGAAATTGGTTCATATGATGATGCTCCTATTTATTACCATCAATTCCTTCCTGTACACAACAAATTCTCTGGGTTTTAGGGACCAAGTGTGTGTGTGTGTGTGTGTGTGTGTGTGTGTGTGTGTGTGTGTGTGCGTATATATATATATATATATATATATATATATATATATATATATATATATATATATATATATATCCCTCGCTCTCACACACAGAAAGGTATAAACTGTAATCCTCATTAATTTATCAGAAAATCAAACATTTTGGGAAGGACTCAAAGGCAGAGATGTGCTGCAAATTGTTGACAGTTGAAATGCAGAGCTTTGCTTTCTGCTTGAGGGTATGTGCACACACACACACACACACACACACACACACACACACACACACACACACACACACACACACACGCACACACACACTCACATACTGCACAGTTATTTTCCACATACAAAAAGCAGCATCTTCAGCACTGAACTGTACCATGTTTTTTTTTTTAAAAAGACAGCACACTAGCCATTGCTTGCCCACTACTGGACTGTTTTGACTATGACAAGCTCTAGGAAGTCTCTTCCTCACTGCTGTTACAATCAAACCAGTGAAAGAAAAGAACATGGAGATGTCGTTCGTGAAAGTGGAGAGGACAAAAATTAAGTAGAGGTGGGGAAGGAATAGGGAGAACAGCAAAAAACAAGTAAAAAACAACTAAACTAAAATAAAAAAAAAAACAAAAATAATTTTGGAAGTTATATATAGCATGAGCTGTTAATCAAAAATACAGACACAAAACAATCAGTCCTATACTGGAAATATTGGAAGATTCAGAGACAAAGTCTGTAAAATGAAGAGCTTTTGGTATCTCTGGTGTGAGGCTAAACTTTATGTAGAACTGACCCAGTAGAAGCAGCCCACAAATCTATTAAAACCCTGCAGATTTATTAGCACTCACATTTTCATTTTAACATTCTGATGTATTGCTGAACACAACTCTCAACCGTCCAAAATGTGGAACAAATGGAAAAAAATGTAGGGCACTAACATCTTCAACTAGGAATCTCAAAGTATGCTTAAATGTGTTATTTTACTCTTACAAAAAGTTGTTTGTATAAATTAATATGACTGAGTTTCAAGGATATTTGATCTATAATAAAAAATACTAATTATAGAACTTTACACAACACTGTTACAGATTCAAGGCATTTAATGTAGAACATATAAAACATTCACTGCTCTGTTTATAAACTATCCATTAATGTGGATGCAATGTATGGTGAAGTGCAAGCGAAGAGGCAGAATGTACTGCACAGAAAGGAAAAGAGGGTTCTTATTGCTGCATGTAAAGACAGAAGAGAAAGCAAAACAAAAAGGCAACTCACATAGCTTTCGACTGTCCCAAATTTTGCTTCTTATTTTTGCCTGACAGCAAGAGGTTCTCCCGTTCGATTCTCGGCTGGAGTGCTGATACTACCTTTTGTGTGGAGTCTGCATGTCCTCCCCGCAGTTGGGTGGGCGTTCGAAAGACATGCGTAAATGGGCTTGCCTTCGTTGAAGGTTGGACGTTGAGCTGGCACTTCGGCGTTCGTGAAAAACTACAGCCAATCATTAGCAGACCGGAGTTCCGCTGTGGTGACCCCTAACTGGGAAAAGCCAAAAGACAAACAACAAAAACAACAACATTTTTGACTGTTGTTGTTTGTCTTTCGGCTTTTCCCGGTTAGGGGTCCGCTAATGACTGCCAGTAGATTTTCACAAATGCCGAGGTGCCAGCTCAACATTCAACCTTCAATGAAGGCAAGCCCATTTACGCATGTCTTTTGAATGCCCACCCAACCACAGGGAGGACATGCAGACTCCACACAGAAGGCACTCCCTGCACTCCAGCCCAGAATCGAACAGGAGAACCTCTTGCTGTGAGGCAACAATGCTACCGCTGCACCACCACAGATATAGCTTCTTATGTTTGACTGTACCTTGTAAAATTTTTGATTTTTCTGGTAAATCAGTGAGGATTTCATTTAAACTGTTTGTACTTCTCTATGATGATGAGGGGGGAAAATGGTTTGGGCTGAAAAAATGTATGCAAGTTGCCAACATATTTTTTTTCTCTATATATTAGTGATGCAGAATCATGGCATGCTCTGAATGTGTTTCTACATAGCTGATGCATCAAGCAAATGAGAAACAGCTGCTCTATGATTGCAAAGTGTGCCTGAAAACTGCAGGTAGAATAAAGCCTGTCTCATTTGATCAATGGCACTGCATATGCTGTTCAGAGTATAGCACAAGTCAAATTAATTAAAAAAAAAAAAACACTTTTTTTGGTGATGGGGTCTCCCATCTAGCATGGGGTTCTAGGAAGCTAGTAAGTTTCTACTGGATCCAGTATTCTCTGAGGTGTCATGTTGCTACAATGAAAAAAGGATTTCAGATACTGGTCTGCAATGAAAATAAACAACGCAATAAGACAAGATAAAAAAATAGTCATAAATGTCTGTAGTGAATGGGACAAAAGCCACAGGCTATTTCCCTTTGACTATGCAAGACAGAAAATGAACGCAAGAAGATATAGAAGATATAAACAATTCTATAAAAATGTCTGGAAGTTTAAATGTCTCTTAAAACTTTGTATAAAGCACAAATCTGGTAATAAGCTTAGAGGTGCAAACACTGAGAGAATTAATTTAGAGTTCTTGAGAAGACAAATTCCATATAGTTTGCTAAAAGTAAAGCAACTATTCAGAGGATGTTATCTTTAGGAAACCAAACTACAAGGCTCAAAAGAAAAGTGCTGTTAATGTTGAGAGAAGTTATACAGTTAATTTGCTAAAAAAATAACTATTTCAAACTCATGTGAACATTTACCCCAGTGAAACGTTGCTAGTTAGTAGACTACTAAAGTAAATAGAAGCATGCTTGCTATTCCATATAATAACCATTACTGCAGTAATTTGTGCAAAAAACAAGTCTTTGAAAGGTGCTGTGATTGGTGGAAGAATGAACAAAAAATGCAATTTATACCTGAAACTCTGGAGATGGAACAGTTTATAAAAATGAGTTTTAAAGACTGGAAAACTGGGGAGAGATCTTCATTTAATGAAAAGAAAGAAGACATAGCTGTACACGTGTTTTTAGCTATAATATGAAACAAATGTTTTGAACTTATGTTACTGTCTTAGATGCAGTGTATATTTTTTTGTTCATTGTTTTTATTTTAACGTGACAATGCATATGCTAATCAAGAAATGCGGATAGCAATTACAAATTATAAACAATCAACTAGAAGAAGTACATCATAGCTTTTACTAAACAAACAAACAAACAAAAACAAAACAAAAAAAAAACAAACAAACCTGCACTATAAATATCTTACTACATATCTTCTGAACACCTTCAAACATTCCTTCTGTTATATCCCCTCCAACATGCAGTGTCGCAATGTACCCCCATCATTGCAATGAAATATTTTTTCTTCTTAAAAGAAACATGATATTGGGGATTTTTTTAATCACATGCCCCCTTCCTCTTCTTGCAATAATTATGTTGTTGACAGTGTTATTCCCTTTAAACTATCTTGACCTCTTACTGTGCTCATGCCAGAATAAACTGCTACTGGAGTGTCACCATTTTCTCCATTTCAAATACTGAATTCAGTGATTCAGTGATGTTATAAACAAACATAGGGCCTATGCAGGTCATCTAAGAGTTTACTTAATTAAAAACCTCAATGCAAAGATGATGCTCATAAACCAGATTCCAGTAACTCTTTAAATGTTTCTAAATCTGTGAAACATTTTATGTATAAGGGATGAGAATCCCATAGCCTTCCTGCATTGTGATTAGAAAAGGAATGTTTTAATGAAGATCTAGCAGAAGGTAAACTGACAGGAAGATTATTTTTTCTAGTACACACATTATATTTGACAAATTCATTGCACAAAATAGCAGCCATAGCATCATCATCATATAGACATTTATGAACTTTTAATTAAATCTCCCAATAATAACCTATGTCCTGTGGAATAGAGAGAAAAATATTCAAGTTTCCAGATATATGACATCTGTCTGAGCCATTCTACCTGCCTGACTGCTAAAGGTCTTCTGGATATGCTCAAGTGCCTTTAAGAGGGAAATTCTAAGTAAACAGAAAAAATATATACAGTATTCCATTATTGGACAAATACTAATGATATATAAATGATCAGAACAACTTTGTCCCAACTAGTAAAGAAGTCCATAGCATTTTCTAGTATAAGTTTGATATGTGCGTCAAACTTCAAGGAAGAATCATCTAGAATACCTAAGTCCCTAGCCAAGTTAGTGGACTGAAAAATATGATTATCCAGGGCATACGGGTATGAGTGATTACTAGCCCTAAAATGCATAATCATCTATTTATTATAATTAAAGTTTATACCTTTCAATAGTACTCAGTTTATTAAATTATTCAGACAACCATAATGGGTATGATGATCCTTAGTGCTGCTAACTATATTGCCAATTTTAATATGGTCAGTAAATTTGCTGAGCCAAACATTCCTTAAAGTTGGGCAATCAGACATTAAGAGGCCCAAAAGCAGAGTAACAGATGCAGAACCCTGAAGGATAGCCTTATCTATAAAATTATAGTTTGAGCAATAATTTTTAATTATAACCCTCCACTTTTGGGACGACTAGTTTGTCACTCATCTAGCCAAATAAAAATTCATATTAACCTTTTTTATAATGTCAATAAAGACATTATGGAGGACAGAGTCAAATGCTTTGGAGAAGTCTAAACGGGAAACATCAACAGCCAGGCCATGGTCAAGAGAGTTTATGATGTTTACATTCCCTTCCCTCCTTCTACTGCCTTTCTTCTCATTCCCTCTTTCCCAACACTATTTCTCCACTATTGCATACAGTCCCTTATATTTTCATCATCCAAGCCACACCCTTCTTATCCAATTATTGTACCTACTCTCCATCTCCTTGCAATATGCTTCTAAGAGCATCTCTACGCTAATCTCTTTCTGTCTCTTTCACCTAACTTTTACCTACATTACCTCAAATAGGCAGAACCATCTACTAACCAGCACTTTACTTCCCTTCCATATATCTTTGCCATTACTCATGTTATCCCCACCCACGTGTTTTTAATTTTAGGACAAAACCATCACATATGCAACTGATCAGGATCTACTGACCCACAGCTCCAACTCAGGTCATCCTTCCCCAGCTCTTTAACCGCACTGTGATGGGTGCTGTGTACCACCTGTATAATATTCTTCAATGCACTTCCCCTATACCACAGTGACATACAGTTCTATTGTTTTCCAAACCTCCTCACAATACACCACACCTTGCTGTCCTTTTCCCAATACTACCTTAATTTTTCCTTAGCTTTGCTCACTCTAGGCACATACAGGGTCCTGTAATCATCTACTCATTACTTTTCCTTTTTTCCATTCCTTCTTTACTGTCCTCCCTCCCTTCATCTACTCTTCCTTTCAAGGTCACATTTGCTTACTCTACTAGACTCTTATAATTCAGCGATTTTCCCCCTTCCAACCCAAACTGTGTCCTCAGTTGCTCACATTCCTAAAGCCTCCATTCTTTTTTTCCTCTTTTCTTACTCCTATGTTTCATACTCTCAACTTCCTCTTAAATGTTCATTTATTTAACTAAAGTCCCAGCTTGTTGTCTTCCCCAGCGGTCACTAAACTGCTTAATACTAAATTTTCTTCCTCCATTTTCTCCACCCCCTTCCACATACACTTTTAATCATTCACCTTGTATTCTTTTTTGTTGCATAAAACACTAGTCCTGACTTTTCATACGCTCTGATCCTTTGTACCACACTCACTACCATCACATATCTGACAAAGTCTGTCATGCACCATACTGACATTCTTCTGCCATGCATCATTCTCTCAGTATCGAACCTTCCCCTCCTTCTCCATCACACAGCAATCTTTCCAATCCCAAATATTTTTTGCATCTAAATTTCACAAGGAGATGGTATTGTAATTCAGCTCATTTTTTTTGTTTGCCATTTTCTTTATATAACACTTTCAGCATGGCGTCATACATTGAATATAGCATCTCCTGTCTGAGTATAATATTATTAAACATACCTGCCAACTCAGATAATGTTTAAGTTCACTAGTGTATAAAAATCAATTGGATAGCCATCAAGATCTGCTGCTTTTCCTTTCTTCTAATGTCTTATGCCCCCACTGCCTTTCCTTCTCCTATTTTCCTGTTTAATATCTTTCTTTCCTCTTCATTTACACTCATCCTATCTTCTTTCAAAATCTACGACCTTACTCTCCCCCTTTGAAGGAGAAGTTTTGATAAAAGATCATAATGACTTCTTTAATGTCTGCACTATATTCACATTCTGTTCCTCCTGTATGTTCTATAGCCACTCACACTTTCATGCATGCTTGTTATGCTGTTATTTTTTGTATGTACTTTTGGCATTCATTTGTGCAGTTTTGATGTTTTTTTTTTTGCAATGGAAATTATGTAACACTTTTTTTCATTTATAAGGCATTGTTAAAAAAAAAAAAAAAGAGTTATGTTCTGTGTCAGACTGCCCTTCCATGTGAAACTAAGTTTGTCTATTACCCAGTTTAAGCATAACCTTGATCATTGGATGGGGAATAGGAATTTTATAGTAAGCCTGGCACTTATGGACAGAAGTTGCTTATAAATACCTGTCTCTCAATGTCCTACTTAGATACACAACATCAATATTCTTTTAGGTAACTTTGGCTAGGCTTAGAAAGCCCCCACTGGGTCATTAGCCTAGTAACAATCTATAAATCTGTGAATCTGTGAGGGTGGGATGTTAGAGATGTCGCTGTGCATTTTACTTGGATACAATGGAAAACTGATAATCTGTGAAGAAAGTAAGCTTTCTTAGAAGAAATTTGTGGTTGCATTTGTTAGGAGTGGACAAGAATAGAGAGACAACGTGCAATTTAATTGCAGGTGAGGGTACAGTGTTTTGGACACTGACTGTGAAGAAATTTACTTTGCTATATTGTTGAAAGTAAGGTTAAATATAAGATTAATGCAACAGGTGTCAGGTGGCAAAGGATAAGATTACATGTTGTTTGATTGCTCTCTTTTCTCTTGTGTGATATTTTTTGATTATTTTTTGAGGGGGTTACAAGTTAATAACCCCTACCCAGCGTGCAGACTACTACTTAAATTTAGAAGACCCTGAAAAGGAAGTAAATAGATTAAATCTACTAAAAATTAAATAAGATTGAAACCTAATGTGAAGGACACTCGTTGTAAAACAGCTGCCTTAAAAAGTACATACTGACTGCTTCAAAAAAGAGGTCAGAGTTATTATGAGAAATACTGGTCTTAGAAACAGGTGAAGGACAAACAGCATAAAAGTCCAGTGTTATGCAAATGCAGTAAGGTTCAACAACTTATTTTCTGCAGGAGATGCTTTCTGTAGTGAAATATATGCCTACTTCTTCTTGTGTTACTTTTTGAGCAAATGAGATGATGAGATGCATTGAGTTTGCCAGATATTATGTAACAAACAGATTTCAGTGATTAAAAACTGAAGATAAAGACACGTGTATATGAGGCAGCGCTAACAGGTTACTGGAAGAGCTACATAAAGGGTGGGGAGTTAAAGTTGAACCAAGTTCAAGAACAAAACAAGGACGGGGTGGGAGTGGTGAGAGAAAACACAGATGGAGCAAGAACTCAGTAAGGCATTTAATGGAATTCAGCTGCGTTGTATAATCATGCATAGTTAATATGTTAATCTTCACTCATTGTTAATGTATGATGAATAATATGTGTTATAATGAATAATGTTAATAATAAAACATATTATTCAACCGTGGCCTGGGTTAAATAATATGTTTCAGCAAGGCACAGAATGATGGTGTCCCACGTGCATCAGAAGACTTCATGGTTGCTACCTGTGTAAATTTATATTTATTGTACAATTTTCTGCACTTATCAGGACTCTAATGTAATTAAATCCACCAAATGCTTTTCACCAAGGTAGTACAAGCTGACATTATCCCTCACATGGACAGTCTGTTGGCACTAGGTGTTCTGAGGCAGTGTAGCAACTACCTCATGTCAGCTGATATTCCACTTCTAGAGTCTTTGAAATTCTAGCTACAAGAATGCAAGACACTTACTTGTCCTGGAGTTACATCTCTCTCTACTGCTACCACTACTAGTAAACAGTCTCACAATGAAACATCCCTGCACTCTAAGGAAGTCAAGAAATCCTCGCCTAAAACTGCAAAACACCCACACAGAAGATATTAGTCATCTAGAGTCACACCTGACCTACTACTCTCTTACATACTCTTATAAGGAATCACCATGACTGCAAGCTTGAACCCTTAAGGTCATATAAACTTTCTCATAACCCTAAAGTTCTAGTTATGGGTGATTCCATCACAAAACACCACGCTTAACAGCGTGGATAAGGATTAAGTTATTGGGTTGCCTCTCTAATGCTAGGATCAGGGATGTTGCAAAGGCTGTCAAGGACCTTCACTAATTAAATATGAGGAATATATTGTTGTCACCTGTAGATAAGTGTGTGTGTGTGTGTGTGTGTGTGTGTGTGTGTGTGTGTGTGTGTGTGTCTCTTTAAGAAGCTATCTAAGGGCTTGCACAAGTGTATAAATACTGAGCATGTAAGAGCTAGACCGTCGTTTTATAGTAAGCTGTTGAGATGTAAGCATGCCTGTATGTAAGGTGCGTCTGTCAATCAATTTGTTTATATTTTATGATGCTGCTATCCATCCTGATGTGTTTCTATTATAATAAAGCATCTTAAATGAACTACCCCACCTGCTTGTCATCCGTATTTAGAGGGATGAGCGACATGGTGTAAGAAGAGGCATGGCAAAAATTACTTGTTGCCAGAAAGAGCTCCAGTTTCTCCAGTTTGAATCCAAGAGGCATCTAGTTAGTTTTGGAGGAATATAAATAAGTGGATCATCCCTGCTGCACATATAATTTGCAAAACAGGTCAGAAATAAATTTCAGATGTTAAAACTTGCTCAAATAATTTCTTATTCGCAAAATATGAAATGAAGCATACAGAACGCTCTAAATGATATTTAAATAATATCCAATATTGATAGAAATATTTGAATTACTATGGAAAATGTTTGAAATAAAGTCTGAATTGCATAAAATGGATAAAATAAAAGGAAACAACCACATTTTTCAGAAAGCATATATTTTTCATATTAATTAAGGCTATCCAAGTTAGCAGAAGTATATGAAGTGTATGCATGTTTGTGCAGTATTACAGTACAGTTATTTCACAAAACACAGCTATTTCAAAGCATATTTCACGTAGTACAGTATTTTGAAGAGTTTATTGTGCATTTGAATGTTATTACAAGTTTTCTCACAGCACAACTTGTTCGTACATAATTACAAGGGCCATATTTACAGGGTGTTTTGCATACTTTGTGGGCATGGCAGATGGAGTTTGAAAAACTAGTGCACTTGTGTTTGGTAATAATATTGCAGAAAACTGGAAAGTGTTTGAGAAAGAGTACATTTTCATACAGGCTGCTTTGTCTGATAAAGATGACCGTACAAAGGCATTTATTCTGCTTAATTTAGCCATTGAAAGGAAATGTTCATTTGTGTTTGCAAAGTTCTTAAAACATAAATTTAGAGAAATGTGTAACCCCCAGATGATTTTTACAATGGAAAGGGACTTATTTTACACAAGGGATCAAAAGTCTGGTGAAACTTTTGAAGCATATATAACTGATTTGAGAAACAAAGCTAAAACATGCAGATTTGGTGATTTAAGGGATAAGTTGATAAAAGACAGACGTGTGTGGTATTAAAGATGATACTGTAAAAAAAAGTTTGCTTCATGACAGTGATTTTACTTTGAATAAGGCCATTGACATTTGTCATATATACAAGCTCACAGAAAAGCACACAAATATGCTTACAAATGAGAAAGGCATATTTCCAGCAACTTCTAAGGCTCACAGTGATAGTGTGCAGCATGTGGTTAAAAGAAACAGGCCCAGGGACATGGCAGCAACTGTAGCTCCTGTAGCACTCAATGATAAACTCCAGAGCTTTCTATCCAGAATTCACACAGCCTCAGTGAAGGATAAGTGCAAGTCAGCAAACTCCAAGCATGGGCCCAACCTAGTTTCAATGCTAACTGTCATAACTGTAGTGGAAATTATGAATTTAAAAGTGAAAAATGCTTAGCTTTTGGTCAGCAATGTCACCAATGTAATAAATGGAATAATTTCAAAAGGTTTTGTAAATCAAAAGGCACACATCTTTTATCAAGAAGTGAGTTGATCAGTTAGAAAGCTGTGACCCTACTTTTCATGTTGATATTGTGTCAGTGCTTAGTGAAAGAGTTAATGCAGTAGATTTATGGACCAAGAATGAAGTATTTTGTACTGTTTAGATAAATGGCAAACCCACAGAGCTCAGAGCTGATACTGGCTTAAAGTGCAATGTTATGTCTGCAGAAACATTTGCTAGGGTATGTGCTGGTGAAAGGCTTAATTTGGCAAAGTGTGCAAAACTTGTTGCTTATAGTGGTGAAGAGATTCAAACCAAAGGCTTAGTAATGCTTTTATGTTACTCTGCTGGGAGAAGCTACGACTTGTTATTTTATTTCAAGAGCCAGGTCCAGTCATTATTAGGGCTCAGAGACAGTCTGAAAATGGGACTGCTTTCATTTAACAAGGAAGTTTACCAAGTTAGCTTACAAGACCGCTATTCGAATTTTACCCAGTCTATTTCTTTCTACCTGTGCTGATCTTTTCAAAGACAAACTAGGCAAGCTTCCAGTTGTGTACTGCATGATGTTAGACCCAGATATTAGTCCACTTATCAGGCCAGCTTGGAAAATTCCAATAGTTATGCAGGCCAGAGTCAAAGCTGAGCTAGATAAAATGGTGTAACAAGGTGTGATCTGTCCAGTTGATGAACCGACTAAATGGGTATCTTCCATGGTGGTAGCTCATAAGAAAAGCTTAGATGACATCAGAATATGCATTTATCCATGAGATTTGAACAAGGCACTGAAAAAAACTCATTATCCAAAGCATGCAGTCAAAGAAGTCACTGCTTTTATGCCAAATACCACTGTATTTTCTGTGTTATATGCAAAGAGTTGATTTTGGCAAATTTTGCTTGACAAGAAATCTTCGTTGCTAACTACTGTCAGTACTCCATTTAGATGGTAAAGATTTCTAAGAATGCCATTTGGGATACATTTTGCAAGTGAAGTCTTTTAGCATCCAATGGAGCAATTTTTTTGGGGGGGATTCTTGCGCTATTATAGTAAACTGCATACTAGTAGGAGGTAACGGTGAAGCAGAGCATGACAGAAACCTCAGAAAAGTTCTGAAAAGGGCATGTCAAAAGAATCTTAAGCTCAATCCACAGAAATGCAAATTCAGGATAATGGAAGTCACTTATTTTGGTCATTCAATTCCCAGTTCAGGCTTATGACTGGACCCTTCTAAGCAAACAGCTATTCTCAAGATGTCAACTCCAGACAATGTTCAAGCCCTGCAACATTTTCTCACCAAGGTTAACTACCTAGGCAAGTTCATTCCAGACTTGAGTCAAATATCACCACCACTCAGAGAGCTGACACGTAAATATGTATCCTGGTCATTGTTAGAACAACACCAGAGTATTTGATGTCCTGAAACAGAGAATTGGCAGTTCACCAACTCTCAGATACTATGGATCCACAAGCTTGTTACTCATTCTTGTGATGCTTCAAAATTTGGTCTTGGTGCAGTCATTTTACAAGAGGCGCAACCTGTTTTCTATGCATCCAGAACTCTAACTCAAACTGTAATGCAGCATGTTCAGACAGAGAAACAGCTTTTGGCAATTGTGTTTGCATGTTCCAAGTTCCATGATTATGTTTATGGTAGACCTATCCAGATCAAAATAGACCACCAACCTCTAGGGACTATTTTGAGAAAGCCTATGAATTAGCTCCAGACAGATTGCAATGTATGATGCTGAGATTGCAAAAATATAATTTCAATCTTGTCTACAAGAAAGGCAAACTTCTTTATCTTGTTGATACATTATCCAGATCGCATGAGAATGAGAAACTTGATTTTGAAGTCATGGAAGTGAGAAATTTTTCTTCCACACGTCTTCATGAGCTTAGAGATCATACAGCCACAGATCCAGTTTTACAAAAGCTCAACCACTTTATCAAACAAGAATGGCCGTTGAAACAATCTGGTTTACCTCAAGAAGTGCAACCTTATTTTCCATGCAGAGATGAGACTTTGTCAATTAATGGTATCATTATGAAAGGTCAGAATGTTGTTGTTCCAAAGTCTTTGCGACAAGAGTACATTACTATCTTACACTAAAGTCATCCAGGAGCAGATTCTACCAAAAGAAGGGTGAGAGGACTAGTATTTTGTCCTTCTATGTTATAGGATATCAAGAGAGTACCTTCATCTTGTTCTGTGTGTAATAGTACAAAGACACATCAACAGAAAGAACCACTTCATCTGAATCAGATTCCTGAACTACCTTGGTCAACAGTAGCTACAGACATTTTTGAGTGGAATGGTCAACATTACTTGGTGTTAATAGACTCTTATTCAAATTGGTTCAAGATTGGCCAACTTCCTAATCTAACATCCAGTAATGTCATTACTAAGATGAAGCGTTATTTTGCAGTCCATGGTAGCCCGCACAAAGTTATTTCTGACAACGGCACACATTTTATAAGCCAACAGGTCAAAAGATTTGCCAAAGAGTGGGACTTTACTCATGTCAGGAGTATCCCAGAGTATCCACAGTAGAATGGTTTGGCAGAACATGCAGTTCAAAGTGCAAAACAGTTACTAGAGAAGTCAAGTCTGAGACAATAGTGATGTTTTCTTCAATCATTTAAATCTTAGAAACATTCCTTGTGATAAACATCTTAGTTCACCTGCTCAGAGACTTCTGTCTAGACAAACCAGGACCACATTACTAGTCAGTAGTCAATTGTTGGTTCCATGTGTCAACAACAACAGGTCAGTGAAAACCAATCTGTTGAAGCAGTGTTTAACCTAGAAGTCCTACTATGATAAGCTCAGCAAACCTCTCAATCCATTACGAGGGGGAGCAGTGGTAAGGATGCAAACATCCGAAGGTCATGATCGGATTGGAGTCGTGAAGAACATTTGCCCAGAGCTGAGATCATATATTGTGGAATCACAAGGAGTAGAGTTTATGCGGAATTGGAAACATTTGATACTGGTGTCCAAGCATATATCAGAGCACATAGCCTGTGAGAAACACTCTTTATCTCAGAGTGAGTTTCCAGTGCTCCAGTTCCAGAGAATATTCCCACTCCTATGATGAATCCTGAGGTTCCTTATATGAGTTGTTCACAGAAGACTGTCTCTGTTGCTAAACCCAGTCCTGATTGTTTTGTTACAAGATCTGGTCACATTTCCCGACCATGTAATAGATACATGGCAACTTGGACATGAACATTGTGTTTGTTTCTAATATCACATTAATGCATGTCTAACTGCAGCATCATTTTCATTTAAGGGTAATCTTTTTAAGAGGAAGGATATAGATCAGTGTGTGTGTGTGTGTGTGTGTGTGTGTGTGTGTGTGTGTGTGTGTGTGTGTGTGTGTGTGTGTGTGTGTGTGTATCTCTTTAAGAAGCTATCTAAGGGCTTGCACAAGTATATAAATAGTGAGCACGTGTGAGCCTGACTGCCATTTTCTAGTAAGCTGTTGAGATATAAGCATGTATGCATGTAAGGTCTGTCTGTCAATAAGTTTGTTTATATTTTATGATGCTGTTATCCATCCTGATGTGTTTCTATGTAAAAGCATCTAAATGAACTACTCCACCTGCTTGTCATTTGTATTTAGAGGGACAAGTGACATCACCCATATGTGAGTGAATGACCTTCGGTTATCTACCCTAAAGAATATGCAACAAGATACAGCAGATGTCATGATTATGTCTTGAAGGAGGGTAAACCACAAGTGTTGAGCAGTAGTCTTCCCACTGCAAGAATGATGCTTAAATTCAAACATAAAACAATTGGCTACATTAATTGTCTTGCAAACTTGTGTCATTCTAGAGTGATGCAGTGTGTGCTTGGCTGGAACCAGGTGATCAAGTACAACAGTCCCTACTGCTTTGCCAGAGACAGCCTGCACCCCTCGGTTCATGTTTTTTGTTTATTATCTAGAATATTTGCTTCCCCTTATGAACATTGCAAATTTGAATTCAAACAGTACCATGAGTGCACTGCTCAGTGCTAAATGTTTAAGTATTAAAATACTGGAACTTTAGGGTTACCTAACTCTTAAAGACTTACTTATTTGCTTAATTACTTTGAGTTGGTATCAGGGCAATATTCATGCCTCTCTCCATATCAGGATATCACCTACCATTCACTCAAGAGCACTGGAAATTGCAGAGGCATAACCATATTTTATTAGGTGCTCCATTATCTCACAGCAAATATTGCATGATAACAGCATAGAACTTTTAGAGGTTCTTGTGTTTGTCAACAAAACTGCCTACCGTGTTATTGCTAACTATATCCCACCCATTCCATATCCTGTAGAGGACATTTGGATTGCCTAAATCAACTCAGTTTGCTACCCAATTAACCTAAGATCATTGCAGCCTCAAATAAATATGTCCAGAGATTCTGTTATTTTGGGCATTCAAACTTTCTAGTACAAATTTTCCCCCTGCCAACACGGTTATTAACCTCTTTTACCTTGTCCTTAGAACAACTGCTCTCCTTCTTGTTCTAGGACCTAACTGTACTAGTCCAGCTCCCAATGCCCAATGTCCACACTGGCTCTGCTAGCCATCTTCCTACTCCTTTAGAGGATCTTAATGGTGTCCTGGGGGCTCTGGCATTTGTGTTTCTATCCAGTATACTTTTTTTTTTATTTCATATGTCCTACCCATTTTTCCCTTTCCCCGCCCCTCCATACTCATTGATTATGTATGAATGTAACTTCCATCTTTGGATCAAGCCTACCCTTAGGGAGCATCACTAATGAGTGCCCTCCTCTCCAGTATGGACTCACCCATCCTTCCCTCCCTCCCTGCTGTTCTGTCAGTTGCCTGAGTCACCAATGTAACCAAGGTCGGCAGGGCCACAGTCAGGGCTTTATTCCACTACACTGCCATAACCATCAGCATGCCCCCCCATCTGCTTTTTATAATTTGTACATCCTTATTTTTACATAATTCCTGGAGTATAGCTCTTTCTTTACAAGGAAGATTGTATTTCTCTGGTTTGATCTTTAATTTTTTCCTAAAATCCTCTTCACAGGAATCATGGAAAACTTGCAAGGCACCATGTAAAGATGGATTGTAAGTGCTTCTTTTGATTGAATGGTTTCTCTTGGAAGTAAACTGTGAAACATCATGTAAAATGTACTGTAAGTTTAACTTCTTTACATAAAGTTTAAAATCAACAAGTACTCTAGTAAGATTTGCCTGCTGAGCCAGTATAAACGAAATCTCTTTTGAAAGTACTGAAATATGATGTTCATTTAAGGCTATTTTACTCAAATCAAGCATTTCCATTCCATGAGCTAATTTCTTCTCCAGTTTTTGCCTTTCCCCATTCCTGTTTTCTTCCTTTTGTTGTTCCATTTCAGAGTGCTTTCCTCAGTGGTACAAGCCCTAAGAAAGGGACTGGGGAAAGGATGGGAGGCAAACTGAGTTGATGGTTGTTTGAATTTGGAGGAATGTCACTAGCAGTTGGAGGATGGATGGTTTCAGTCCCACCTACAGGGAAAGCACCAGTGCTATCTCCTAACTCAACCACTTATTGATTACCATTATAGGTTCACAAAGGATAGACAATTCCAATTTTATATGTGTTTAAATCTGTACTGATTTTCTTCTGTTTCCTGTTTATAATTATCGCTATTAACCTGTTGATCTTGGCTGAAATACCTGTACATAGGTTAATAAACTGTGGAAAATTGTTGTAGTTTTTGATAATCTTGTCTAACTGATGAATATCTGTTTCAAGCACACTCAATTTTTTGTAATAGTCTGCTACCAATAACATAAGCAGTGATAAACCACATTCATTGAATACTTTCACTAAGACATGGAACAACTAGTCACTGTCAATTAAACCATTTGGAAATTTAAACACTCTCAAACCAAAAGGCACTATGTTTAACTAAATATATTCCTCTAAATAGAGAATTTCATGTTGCCAGGTGGGTAACATCAAGAAATGTTTTTCCACTATAGATGGGTATTTTAATGCTCTTCTCACCCAAGGCAATATTAATTACTAGACCTTCACATTTTTACAAGTTGAGTTACTGAAAATGGCGAGTATTTTTGGAGTACCAAAACTACATAAGTACCGTCTTAATCCTCCATTTCGACTGGTTGTGGTAGCTGATAATTATAAGACTGAACCTATCTCTGAGTACCCAGGAGCGGCCTTAGGTCAACTGGTGCCCTAGGCAAAAGGGCTTCATGGCAGCCACCTAGTTGGCCTATGCCTAAGGCCAGCTATGTGAGTACCTTGACCACATTCTTAATCCCATTGTCCAAAAATCTGAATTTTATGCCAGTGACTTGTGGCATCTACTGGAATTACTTAAGGAAATCTGGACACCTACTAGTGAATTCAAGTTTGGTTAATTGGATGTTACCTCTCTATACACTCGCATTGACCAGGAGACAGACATTGAGTTTGTCCGGAAATACCTTACCAAGTTCACTGGTTTTGATACCACCATAATTAATGCAGTCTGTTTTTTTTTTTTTTTTTGCTGGAAATTGTCCTGGGCAATAATTATTTCACCTTTGGAGGAAATCATTAGAGTCAAAAGTCCAGGGTGGCCCCTGTTTTTGCCAACATTCAACATTGTTATGACATGGTGGGAACAACAGTATTTCAAACCTCACCAGTTATATCAGAAGGTGGTTTTCTACAAGAGGTTTATTGATGACCTGTTGATTGTGTGGAATGGATCTGAGGATCAATTCAATGAACTATTTGAATGGTTCAGTACAAGTACCCATTTCTTTCTTTTTTTTTTTTTTTCAAAACAAGTACCCATTTCTTAAAATTCACCATCAGTGGCTTTGGTAGGTCCATCACTTTTTCAGACATTCACTTGTCTTTTGATGGATGTGATGGCAATATTGAAAGTAAGATCTACAGGAAGGAAACTTTTGTGAATAACTATATACATATACACAGTCGACACTGCCATCACATTAAGAATGGAATGATTAAAGGACAATTTATACAGCTTAATAGATTGACAAGCAGTGACAGAATTTTCAAAGAAGAAGCATAGATACTCAAGCATTTCTTCAGCGCCCGTGGCTATGATTTTGATTGGTTAACTAACATTATTGGTGAAATTCATGTACTGCAAAATAGGAAATCTAGACCAGTCTTTCAACATGATCAGAATAGCGGTTCATTGGCCATCCGAGGGGCACACACCTTCTAGACATGATCGCCAATTGGATATAGAGGCACTTTTCTACTCCCCATTGCCATTTATATTCTGCTATCAAAGATATTCTCCAAAACAACTGAAAAATAATATTAGGTGAGGGGGATGTAGCTAGAGTTTAGGAGAACACCTGATTTTTACATATAAATGGGTGAACTTGATTAGATCCATGATGGAAAAACAAACTAGCTCTAGAAAAATTGGAGAGGGTACCTTTGGGACTTTTAAATGTTCCAAGTGTAAGCAATGCCACTTTATTTCTACAAATATTTTCATCAGTCACTTAAATTTAAACATATTTGCACACCAAAGGTACAATTGTGATTCTAAAGGAGTTATTTACTTGGCTCACTGTGATTATTGTACCAGTTATTATGTTCGAAAAACTATTAGGGAACTGTCTCTCAGAATTTACGAACATTCACTGGCTATCAGGAAAAGGGACCTTGGTAATATCCTAGCAAGACATGCTTTGCAATGTGAAAATTATAAAAATTCCAGTTGTTTGTGCTGATGCTGTTGACATTAGTGACTTTGTTGGCAACTAGTGAGTTTAGACTGCTGTGAGTCAGAATGGCAAATAAGATTAAATTCAGACAAGCCTCCTGGTCTGAATGGATTAGTACAAAGGTTGTGAATATGATTGTGAAGTGTTATCAGTGAACTATTTACACTAATTATTTGTTTTGGTATTTTTCTTTAAGGATTATTTCAGCTGGGGAAAATGGGATTGGATGTTTTAGACCATGTGACTTATTAAGCACCATTTTTAAATGTGTTTAGTGTTTTATATACTTATCTCATAAAGTTTTTGGTGTAAGAAGAAAAGAATGAATTAACTCATATTTTAAACAGTTCATGGTGACTCCCTGAGTTTGCTGAGTAGAATGATTTTTAGTCATTTGGTTGTTTGTTCTACGACAAATTCTTTTTTTCAGTCACTGATTTTGATATTTGTTTATTAATTCTAAGGATAACTCCGTTTCTATAACAAGCATACTGCCCGCACTAGAAGATCTGATGATTATCTGATGTGAAATGACCCATTTCATTTCATTTTTATGCATTCTTATTGAATATGTTAGCTTTGACAGCCATAAATGTATTACACATTGAATATGTTAACTTAACATTAAGAAACAAAAAAACTTTGATCCAACTGCCTTAAAAAGCTGCAATTGGGAACCTCTCAAGCACCTGCCTCTAGAAGAAGCCGTTCTCTCCTTTAACTTCACCTTCCTAAACATACTCAACTATCATCCCCCCCCCCCCCAAAAAAAAGAACCATTAGAATGAAATCAAAATGTGCACCCTGGCTAAGTGAAGAATCCAGATCCCAACTCAGAACTAGAGATAAAGTCTGGGAACAATATCGAAAAACAAATCCCATATAACTAAACAAACCTTCCTAGAACTTCGAAATAAAGCAAAAAAACTAGTAAAATTAGACAAAAGCAACTACTATAACAACATACAGAATAAACATCAAAATAACCCTCAAAAATTCTGGGCAGCAGTTAACAATATATTGCATCCTGGAGAAACAACCACTCCCACCCCAACAACAGCCAACAACTCAATGAACTTAGCCACTCAGTTTAATACTTATTCACAGAAAACAACTTGCAATGACCCAGACCAGCCCCAACCACACCTCTCCTACCCCAAACCATAACAGTTTACACCCTCCCAAAAGCAACAACCAATTTACACTAAACCCAGTCTCCACTAACACCATCAAAAACTACTAAATAAACTTAAGCCCACTACCTTAGCTGCCGACAATCTCCCTGGTGACGTCCTGCTAATTGCAGCAGTAGCAATCGCATACCCTGTATCCATACTTATAAACAGGTCATTATCTGAAGCTTACATCCCCACCATCTGGAAAATCTCCCACATCTTACCCTTACACAAAGGAGGTAACTCCACTGAACTAACAAACTATCACTCAATTTTATCCCCTCTCTCAAAAATTCTGGAAAGGGTCATATACACCCAACTTATGGACTATCTCCTTGCACACAAGCTCCTGTCTAATACACAACATGGTTTTCACCACTCTCACAGCACCACCACCCCAGCCCTACTGTCCTTTACTAACACGGTTAACCAGCATAGAAACATTGGCCAATTTGTATCAGCCATATTCCTGGACATGTCCAAGGCCTTTGACATGGTCAAACACTCCATTCTCATCTATGTCCTCTTCTCCCTTAGCCTCAGTCACCCCCACTATCCCCTGGTTCCAAAGTCACCTTAGGGGTTCCCCAAGGCTCCATCCTTGGTCCTCTTCTTTTTTTCTCTTTTTACCAACCAGCTCCACTCGGCTATACCCCAGGCCTCAGTGGATCAGTACACTGATGACACCTTGATTTGCTCAGCTTCCTCCCTCAAAGACCTCCATAATATCTATCTGCTGAATCATAGTTTACTAGCGCCCAGCATATCCTAAATCCCAACAAAACAAAACTTCTCTTCTACACAACCAGGTACACCTCCCCATATACAACCTTCAGTATTCTCATTAAAAATAAAACTATTATCACCCCAACAAACCATACCAAATTAATAGGAGTGGAAATTGACAGTAACCTGAAATTTGATATTCACATTGCCCAATCCATTAAAAAAAATTCACAAAAAACTAGGTCTCCTACATAGAAACAACAGTTTTCTGACAAATAACACAAAAGCCACCATTTCTGGAATGCACCTCCTCTCAACTCTCCTGTATACCTTCCCAATCTTAACCAACATCTGCAAGATAGATCTAGCCAAACACAAAGCCTGTTACAATAAAATCTCCAAGTTTGCCACTAATGCCTCATAGAAGTTACATCACTGCTCACCACTTAAGCAGCTTAAGGGACTTGAACTCCCTCAGCTTCTTTTTAATCAACTTACCTTCGCCAACAAAATACTCTATCAATCAAAAAAAAACCTGTGCTCAAAGATATCATTCAGCCATATTCCTCCTCAAGACCCCTTTGCTCCAGCAACAAACTACTTCTACACACCACCAAAGCTAACAGTTTAGCAGCTGAATCACCTTTTTCCAACTACATCTCCAAACACTCGAATAATCTACCTAACTCACTAGTAAGTAACTCTTTAACACATCAATTTAAAAAAATAAAAACTCACCTTACTAACACCTGGCTCTGCAACTGCAAGTCCCCTGGATAACCTATTCCACCTTTCCACTCTGTTAAAATTACTCTTAATCTACTAGCATAATCTACCACTAATGGTAGTTTCACTTTAACTGCACATAATCATTTGGATTTATCCACTAAATGTAAACAATATTTTTTTATGTAAATTACAACTGCGGTGGTGATGCTGCGGTAGCATTATCGCCTCACAGTAAGGCATGCTGTTCGATTCTCAGCTGAGCGTCTTCTGTGTGGAGACATGCATGAATGGGCGTACCTTCGTTGAAGGTTGTACGTCAGGGCCAGCAACTCAGCACGTAAAAATCTACTGCCAATCATTAGCGGACCGAAGTTCGCTGTGGCGACCCCTAACTGGGAAAAGCCGAAAGACACAACAACAACTGTTGCTCTACTTATTGTGTCTGAAACCACTATCTTGTATGTATTTGCTTCTCACTTTGCTGTATTTGTTTCTCTGTTGTATGTAGTTGTTACCCCAGGCCTCCACTGAAAAAGGACCTGTGTCCAGTCGGACTTTCCCGGTAAACAAATGTAAAATAAATAAATACAGATATCTCATCTTTCCCAAAAGTTCCCTAATTACCAAAATATAATTATTTCTTGTCTTCTTTATCCTTAACCACTTAAAGTCGACCTTGGTTCATAATTCCTATATTTCATGTTCCAGTGGTGTAACATTCGCTGCAGCATCACACTTTCCTTTTGTCTTTAAGGATCTCATCAAATTAATATAGATACAATCTGCTCATTTTTACATTTTTCCATGTTATTTACCTTTGTTTCTGTTTTTTCTATTGGAGCTTTTCTTCTTGGGTCTCTGCTGTAAAAGGGCTATTGCCCAGTCAGACTAACCTGGTGAACAAATTTCAAATAAATAAATAAATAAAATATCATTTTGGTTTTATTCCACCAATGTTATGTTATACGTGTCCTCTGCTCTTCCCCTATAGTATGCTGGACACCTTTAGACCTGAGGGCCTCACCTTCCAATGCCATTTGTAACATGTCTGTGGTTGCTTTTGTTCACAAAGTTTTCTTGGCAATAAGACTGGAATAGATTGCCATTAACTTCCCCAGTGGACCATTGTTAGTCCGAGTTATTTGTCATGGGTGAAACTAAATGTATAGCTCATCCCTACAGGTATAGCTCATACCTTCAGTGAGATACAAATGTCACTTCATCATGACAAGGTAATAGCCCAGAAAGAACTTTTAAGTGTTTAGAAGCTAAATATTTAAATATCAGTCTCAACCAGTTGGCTGTGCCTGATATACCTCTTGTGTGAGGTGCCCAGGTATTACTCTCACAAATTGTGCACACCCTGACCACCTCAAATGACTCATTTCTGTTAGAGCTAACAGTGGCTGCACTCAGAGTTCCTACCAGTTTCATGAGCTTGTTATACTTTTAAGAAGAGTGAGCCTAGCTATCCTGCTAAGAAAACCAATTTCTGTCACTTTTATCTAAAAGCTCAGCCTTTTGGTCTTTAACCACTGTCTGATAAACTGAGGGCTTATGAGTAAGATCTTCCTTCTTCACTTGTGTCTTGTACAGAGCATGCATTTTACTGCACTATAAATAAATAAAGGCTAGACAACTGCTGTATCATTGCTGCATTGTGAACAGCAAATTTATATAGAATGTAATCCTGCTTTCTAATAGTTTGAATCTCAGAACAGCTGAGGTACAGTAGGTTCACCCTACAGCAGTATTTTTATTTAGGGCAGACAGTAGTATGAATAGGAGAACTCCCAAGATTCACGCATACTAAAGCTCTCACCTTTGTCGTTCCGATGCATAAATGTTTCCTTGTGATCAGGAGTCATGTAAGGAGGGAGCAAAGAAAAGGAGGTACATATGGCATGTCATTGCTAGCAAGCTGAAACAATGGTCTGCAGATGCTGCAGGGTCTAAGACATCACTTGAATGACACATCCCAATAAGCGCTACAAATGTTTGAAAGCCTTCAGAACAGTGTACAGGTATTGCCACATATGATCTTAAGAGATAAAGTGGGTATAGTAGGACAGATTGCACACTGATACTTTGACTGCACCAGATGTTAAAGATTAAATTTTGTAAGTGCAGAAGACAGCAGCTGGAGCAGCAAATAAGTACATGTATCAGAATATGACAGAAGTCAACACAAGAGGGACTAATAGTACTGTGTTTCCTGTGACACCATACTACCTCGCCTGTTGTACTGTAGCAAGAATAACACCATCTGTACTGTGTAACTACAGCAACTGAAGCACATGGACTGGCATAACTGCACACCATCTGTACTGTGTAACCACAGCAACTGAAGCACATGGACTGGCATAACTGCACACCAGCTGTACTGTGTAACCATAGCAACTGAAGCACATGGACTGGCATAACTCCACACCATCTGTATTGTGTAACCACAGCAACTGAAGCACATGGACTGGCATAACTACAGATCATATGTACTGTGTAACCATAGCAACTGAAGCACAGTGGCATAACTACACACCATCTGCACTGTGTAACCATAACAACTGAAGCACATGGACTGACATAACTACACATCATCTGTACTGCATAACCACAGCAACTGAAGCACATGGACTGGCATAAGTACACACCATCTGTACTGTGTAACCACAGCAACTGAAGCACATGGACTGACATACCTACATGGGTAATCCAAACAGCTAACCGGAAAAACTACAATGAATACTTCAAATCAAAAAGAGACCTGACAGTACAGTGGTCAGGTTCTCCATATCCCACAGAGATCCTGGCAAATGGTGTTGTGTAGGCTGCACAGCACACTGCACAGTCTGTTAACCACATAGAGCAGGCATTGTACAGCAGCAGCATGTTGGTCTGTGGCACCTTAACCTGATGTCAACATCTGTTATGGGAGATGATATTACAGGTGTCATACAGCAGGACATGGAGGGCACAATGGATGACATATCAGCTGTGTGTATGACCCAGTGGATATAGTCATGTGGAAAAAAATGGAGGAAAGGGTCCAACATCATTGTTGTTATCGGCAGACAAAACATCTGATGATTCTATCATGGTCATGAGTGTGTGCTGATAGCAGATCCTAACCCCAAATCTCCATTTTTAAAACACAATGGATACAGAATGGTTAAGGGAGCATTTGTCCTCTTACAAATGCAGCAAAACCAGATCCAGCAAACGAGGCTAGGAACACCAGCTGAACAACCAAAATTTATTACACTCAAAGTAAGCGCTTTCGTCTGGTAACCATGACCAGACTTCATCAGACCAGACACCGGTCTGATGAAGTCTGGTCATGGTTACCAGACGAAAGCGCTTACTTCGAGTATAATAAATTTTGGTTGTTCAGCTGGTTTTCCTAGCCTCGTTTGTTGGATCTGGTTTTGCTGGTTTTATCGGTGTTCCTGTTTGGTTACTAGTTTTTTTTTCATCTTTACAAATGAAATTAACTTCAAAATATGTCTTTCTTTCTGACAATCATTCTGTCTTTAAAAATGAACTACAAGAAGTCTGTCTGTCTGTCTATCCATCTATCTATCTATCTATCTATCTATCTATCTATCTATCTATCTATCTAAAATACCATCTCAAATATCCCCTGAAAACAGGCTACTAGCCTAGTGGGATTAAACAATTAACAAGGGATAAATAAAAAATAAAAATTTGATCTATCTATTTCTTTATCTATCTATCTATCTATCTATCTATCTATCTATCTATCTATCTATCTATCTATCTATCCATCTGTCTGTCTGACTCTATCTATCCTGTCAATGTTTCTATCTGTGTAACTGTCTAGCTGTTCATCTATCTAACATTCAGATTAAAAATATGGTGGAACCACTGACATGGTTACTGAGAAATAGGCATGTCTGTCCACATAACCTCTTCAGTTGCTGTTCTAGACCTATGCTTATGCAAAGTACAGTGTTGTCTTTTATAGCCAGAGAATTAAGTAAATCCATGAAGATGTTGAAATAGCAATTGAAAGGTGAGATGTTCTGTTGCTGTGCAATAATCTGCAGAAATCAACATTAATGCATACATTTTAATGACTACAGTAGTTTGGATGATAATATTGTTTGTCTGTGTACTTTGAAACAGACTTCCTAATTTAGCATATGATGTGATAATTTCATTCTACAGACTTCTGTTGAGGTTGGCTGTACTTTTTAATGACACCAACAGAGAAGTCTATCCATTTCCTCCAATGACACTGAATCTAACAGTGAAATGTCAGGATGCAGTTTAACTGTGGTCCATATTTCACTTTACAGCTCGGAGTCTTTAGCTGTGGATGTCATTAGAGAGCTGAACACATCTGAGAAGGTAGACAGGCAGGTAGGCAGGCAATAGAGGTGCTTCGGAGGAGCAGCATATGAGTGGCTTTCCTTTTGATGAATGGTACATTTCCTCCAAAGCAGCATTGTTATAGTCTTCCATTGAAAGGTAGTCCACATACCTCTCAACCTCTTAGTGCAAGAAATCTGGACAAAAGCTGACAAAACAGGGGGACAAAGGCCCAAAAATAGGGACAGGTTTTACATATTGCTCTTATAAACTTAGACAGTTCATAGAGTAACAGGGTTTGTGTTAACATACATTTTCTGAAGGACTTAAAGTCTGAAATACAAATTTTGTATCTTTCGGCTTTTCCCAGTTAAGGGTCCCAACAGCGGAACTCCGATCCGCTAATGATTGACAGTAGATTTTAAAGTACCGAGTTGCCAGCTCTGATGCACAGCCTTCAACAAAGGTACGCCCATTCATGCATGTCTCCACACAAAAGACGCTTTAGCTGAGAATCGAACAGGACAATGTTTTATTGTGAGGGGACAAATGTATGTCATTATTTAGAGATTTCAGTCCTCAGATCACCCCAGTGATTTGTCAGTAAAGCACAATTTTATGAGGGATAGACCACAAATATGGGGCAAAAGTCTGGACATACTGAGAAAATCTGGACAGTTGAGAGGTATACTCCACTTACTTCGCATAGAAACATATTAGGAAATGTAGTGAACATAGGAATAGGACCAAAGCACTATGATGCCTCAAGTAAAACTATGTATGTCATATGCCTCACTGATGTAGTCTTCATTCCTGACCCTCAGTCACTGTTTGTGTGGTTCTGTTTATGTCTCTATATGTTTTCTCTGGGCATTCTACCATTTTCACTTAGGTTATGGTTGGAAATTGTCTTAGAATGACCACTTAGCTCACTTACTAAGTTAAAAAATAGTTTAAAATCTTGTCTTGCGGAGTCAGTTTTACAACATGGCACTAAGAGGCTGTATGTTACAAGTGCTCAGCAGATTTTCTTAGAGTGATGTATTTTATAACATAGGTAAACATCATGCACAATGGAAATTTCTCTGCAATGTGCATAATTTCACTGTACTCTGTGTAACATTCGGCAAGTGACTATTTGGTCTACAGTAATAAAAACAGTAAAAGGTCAACTGATAGATTACACTTTCTGTTCTTTGACACTTTGATAAAAGACTGTCTTCAATCTGTTGCCAAGGTGTGAGGGAATTCAGCCTTGTTAGTTATTTGTTTTATGTTAAAAAGAGGTTATGGGGGTACAGTTTATCATAAACCAAGCCATTGTGAGCTTAGGTGAAAGGAAACTGCAAAGTGTTTTGTTGTGGTGAATGATTGTCTTAATGGCGCCCAGTAAAGCAATAAAAATTAAATGACTGCCCCAGAAAGTGCATAATACAGTAAACTGATTGTTGATAATTATACGGAGCATCTGTACTGAGTACTGCAATAGACTGACTTACCACATCAGCAGATATACATTTATCTACAGTTAGATAAGGTGAAGGTTTCATATTACAGGGACATGACAGTTAAAGGAAAACACCACCTTCTACAGTTTAACTCAATGCTTAGGCTGCTTTTCTCCCTACAATATGTTTCCAGTATTGTGTAGGTACCAGAAACCTGTTTGTACTTAATAAAACTTCCATTTCCTTGCCTTGGAATCAAAAGATGGGAAAGCCAGGAGCACTCCACCTAAAAGCCAAGTTTTTCTTTTCATAAAAGTGATTTTCCTTCCCTGTATTCCAACACTAAACACTTCACATACAGAAAAAGCATCATTTAATAATTATGTTTGCCTCTCTTTCCTGCATTTGTCTCGTGTTATGTCACAACAGCTACTAAGAGTGGCAGAGTAATAAAGTTAGGTGACTTATCCCAACTAAAGAGCCATTAAGAAAATAATGTCTCAGACAATAACATTTAAATGTGCCTTATCAGTTACAGATTGCTTATAGGTTCATAGGTGTGTACATAGGTGTGTAATAGGTTCATAGGTGTGTACTGCCATGATTTTCTTCCTCCTGTTATGCATCCAATTGATTTTGTGATTCCACCAGAGTGGCTTGTTTTTTAAGTTAGTTCTGTATTTCTTTCTGGTGGATACAGCTGCCTCTATGCAGCTATTAACATGGTTGTACAGGGTTTCTGTGAACAGTTCTGTATAGGCATAAGTGTTCTCAGGGTTTATAGGGCTTGCAATTTTTCCAGGTTCTCACTTAATAGAAGGAGGTGAGCCTTAGAATAGTTTCTGAATAGACCCAGTTGAGCTGGGGTGTCCAGGTTTTATTTTTACTTCAAAGGAGACCATTTTTGTGGTCTGACCTTACCGGGGAAGGCATTACAGTAGGGGGTGTGCAGCACTCTCCCATATTGGTGAGGACCAGATCCAGTGTTGTTGCACTCCTGGTTGGTGTATTGACTATTTGGTCCAGGGCGTTTGTATTTACAAAATCCAGGAATCTCTGTGCATGTATGTTTGATGTCATATAGGATTCCCAGTTAATAGTGGGGTAATTAAAGTCACTCATGAATATGGTATTGGGTTGGATGGTTAGTGTTTCTAATAAGTTTAAATACATGGTATGGGTTTCCTGGGTCATAGAGGGGGACCGGTAACTTGCAAGGAAGTGGTATTGGATTTTACCTATGGTGATTTGAACATGGAGCAGCTCAAGTGCATTGTCCTGTTTGACCAGCCTTGAAGTATATTTATTTTTTTATGTAAATAGAGACACCTCCACCTTTAGTCCCTGCCTATGAAGTAGCTGATCTAAATGTGTGGAAGGCACTATAACCTTGCACTGTTTGTGTGCTCTCCACGTCTTTAAACCACGTCTCAGAGACCACACAGACATCAGCATTCTCTAGAGTAAAGAGAGCTTCCAGGGAATGGAGTTTTTTGTTTAGGCTTCTAGCATTGAGCAGTAATACCTTTAGATTTTCTTGGTTTTGATTTGCAATGTTGGAAATGCTTTCAGTTTGGCATTGCCTAAAAAAGGCACTATGGGGGGGGGGAGACAATGTTTTAGCTAATGTTCAAAAGCCTAGAGGGGAGAGGTGCAGACCATCCCTGGCAAAGCAGTGTGGTCTGTTGACCATCTCCTTCCATGTTGACAAATATTACACCCACTTAGAATGATACCAGAAACTAAGACAATTATTAAAGTTAATCATCTTTTGTTCATATTGTGGCATCATCCTTGGAGAAGGTAAAATGCTGCTCAATGCTAGGCTCATACAGCCTGAGACACATATTCCGAGAGCTCTATGATGTTTCTCTTCATATAGTCTATGGAGGTACGTCTCAGGTCATTTACTCCTAAATGGACTATGACTAGGTCATATTGGCAATTGTGGTCCAATAACCTGAGTGAATGCGTAATGTGGCAGATCCTAGCCCCGGATAAGCAACTAACCATAACTTTCTCCTTACTTAGCTGGGTGAGAGGGACATCAGTGTGCCTCATGATGGAGTCTCCAATGCCTAGAATGTTGGATTGTGTGTTAACCTGCCTTATGGGCTTAGAGGGAGAGGTTCAATGAGATGTATCTCTATGTGTTGATGTGGGTGTTGTTTTGAAAGAGTATGTTTGGGGTGCTGAGGGTATTTCTTATGTGTACTTTGTCTAGGAGGTCTTTGTGGTTTAGGAAGGTTACATGTAAGTGCCTCAGTATATGTGGCTCTATATGTCTGGTTTAAATTGTGCGTGATGGGTGCAGCATCTGTACTACTGACAACCTTATTGACATTAGGAGTACTTTTATGTGAAAGCTTTGAGCCCAGTGACATTGTGTAAATACATCTCTCACAAATCATATCAGTTTGTTTGAGAATTAACTGGTTGTCAGTAAATATGAGGCACATTCTACATTGCTTCATGATGCCCATATCTACCAAGCCAGTAACGGAGACAGTAGGAAAGTTCATATCCATGGCAACAGACCCCTTTTTATTGATTAGCCTGTTGGAGTGAGAATATCAATCACTGTCAGGAGTATCTGAGTTGCAACTCCTGTGTGCAACTAGACATTGGAGAAATTTCAATTGTGCTTTTACAGGAAAAATGTCACTCGAGGTGTCTGAGTCTGTACAGAGCACTGCCAAACACTTGAGGGAAAACTAATACCTAGACTCTGAAAATTTAAGGATGAAGTATTTAGGCAGATATTCTGAAGTTAGAACAAATCAAGCAGTACTTACTGAAAACAAAGAATTAGCTTGTCAAGAATGATGAAAAGTGGGGAGTCGCATGAATGGCTACTGCCTGGCTACTACTAATGCTGGTCTCACCACAGCTTCACTCTGTTGGTTTACAATACTCCTTTGCTTCTTCTCTCACCAGAAGCAAAATGTTAGCACCAATCTGAAGAAGAGAAGCAGGCCACAGCCTGTCTGGTGATCCACAGTCTTGTCCCAGATGAAGCAAGGGTCTGTAGGCTTGTAGCCTTTTTCTGGTAGATGCCTTGAATAGCAACCAGATCAATAAGGTATGTTAAGCACAAACACTCACTCTCCAGCCAGAAACAGTCAGGAATCAATGCCCTCTGCTCCTGCTCTCACCAGGATCAGAATATAAGCACAGATTCCAAGCTGTCACCTATAAAGCAGTTATTAAGCTTTCTGGTGATCAGCAGTCTCCAGGAAATAATGTCCCTGTACTCCTTCTCTCACCAGGAGAAAACAGAAGCACTGATCCCAAGATGACTACTGAGAGGCAGAATGTGGGCTCTGATAACGGGTGGTCTTGCAATAGATGCTTAAAAGTAAGATGAAAAATGGTTTATCCTAAATACTGTAGTGTGCACTAAGCAGTTAGATACGAAACTGGATAACTTAAGTTTTAGCTGTACAAAATGTTAAGTTTTAGTGGAGAGCCATTATTTTTAAAAGAGCAAGATAGATTGAAAGGGGGTGGGCACTTTTGCATTCTGGTACTATGGAATACATAGGATGGCCAATAAATGAAAATAATTGAAGGGGAGTGATTTCACAAACTGATAATTTTGTACTTACTCACACCAGCCAGTAAAAGCAGAGAGGAAACGAGATATATTGTGAAATTAACATAAGGGGCAGGCAACTAAAAAGACAGTGGTGTTTAAGAACACAACAGCAACAGGGTAGGAGGCTGGGGAAAAAAATCTGTCTGACTCACAAGAGAAGGAGCTGTGGTCTCTTTTCAAGTTTTAATATGCAGTTAAAAGCAAAATACAAGTAAAACATAGTGTAAATAAAACAAATCACAATATACAAAATAGAAAAAGAAATAAAGTAATACACAATGCAAGAAATAAAAAGCAAACTAACCTTTTCCTCAAAGCAAGCTGTGGCAGAGTCTGGGTGAGCCTTTCCAGTAAAGATCTGAAATGTTTGATTTTACCCCTTAAATAGAAGGTTTAGTTCCTAGCTCCACCCCCTCCATTCACAGATGATTAACCTTAACTGACCTATTCTAACGTATGTGTGACTCCTTACTTGACCTGTTCTAATTTCTGTCTGACTCACAAGAGACAGATCTGTGGTCTCTTTTCAAGTTTTAATATGCAGTTTAAAGCAGAATACAACTAAAACACTGTATAAAGAAAACAAATCACAGTATGCAAAATAGAAAAAGGCAATGCAGTAATACAAAATACAAGAAACAAAAAGCAAACTAACCTTTCCCTCAAAGCAAGCTGTGGCAGAGTCAGGATGAGCCTTTCCAGTAAAGTTTGAAGATATGGCTTAACTCTTAACAGACTAGGGCAAGCCTAATGTTTCATGATGGACGTTTTACTTAACTGGTCTCCAAGCTGCAGAACTACCCAACTGCCCTGCCTCATTAGGCTGTTTTATTAATGACATAAAAATAAGGAATATTTGTTTTTAAGCCTTGTTTCATTCTGTACATGTGCACAATGGCTACTAATTACTGTCTTGGCAAAGCCAAACACATGTCCTCAGTCATGGCACTTGCATTCACTAGACACCAGCATTGCAATGACTGGAGGACCTCTGTCCCATTAAGTTGGAAAAGTTGGCACTGGACATTCGTTACCATCTATCCTGTATTGTCTCTTTCAGCCCCTGGAACACTAGTCAAAGTTGGGTTATCTGGGTCACTAGTCAATGCTTTATCCCTATATACCTGAAATCAGTGTGGAGTTGTTTCCACTGTAAGAGCAATTTCTGAGACTATTTTTCTTCCACCAAATATAGCCCTTCACCTTTTACCATAGTTGAAGACAATCATTCATTTTGCATTTCACGACATACTGTATCTATTATTTCACCAGCTCAGACAAACTCAACTAGATATATTTTAGGCTTCACAGTAGAATTCTGTAAACATTTCTTAGAAATCAGTGACTGAAACTTTTGTAAAGGTAAACTAGATACTGTTGCACCTGCATCTATTTCCATGTCCATTTTTTCCTATCTGTTCTTTTGCCCCCAGAACTGTCACTTATCAGGCATCCTCCAGTTGAGCATGGACCATTTATTCTCTTATCTGGGAAGTTCACCTGAGATTAAGGTTGGGACGGTGGCCTAATGGTTAAGCTGTTTGCCTTACCAACACAAGGTGCAGGGTTTGAGTCTCGCAAGGGATAATTGGCTAGGCTTAATATGGCTCATAAGGGCAGTTAGCTTAGTACTAAACTATGGACAAGCTAGAACAAAACTCTATGAAGAGGGGGCCATCATTCAAGTAGCCATGAGGAATCTTTATACCTCACTGTCATTCCAACTATAATGGCATTTTGTAGTGGCCATCACTGCACCTGGGCAGGGTTACATAAGATCCCAACCACTACAGAGGTCCACAATACCTTCCCCACATTAATGCATTTTTTGCACATCTGTATTGAAGAATACCACCAAGAGGTGGTTTGGTGAGCTTACCAACCACGCTTAGCCATGTGCTTGTTATCAGTGCTCCTTCACTGAGGGATTGTGGCAGTAAGAGGACAACTTTGCTCTGGTGTCCCTTCAGGTTAGGAATGCCATCCACTCCTGCCAGTTTCATTATCACCCCAGCCTGGTAAGTGAACATGGATCACCTGAGCTACAGTCCAGGCTTTATTCCTCAATGTCACCAGAGCTGGCCCATATCCACATTTTTAAAATTATATCAAATGTAGACACAAATTATTCTGTATGTTTCTTTATGAGAAATTATCAACAACTTTGGTAATTCAGTGTTGTTTTCAAGTGCTTATTCTGCATTCCATTTATATTTAATATTTTTGTAATGAAATTTATCTTTATTCTTTTCTTGCCACTGTACTTTGCCTACTTACTTTATAAACCTTTTTTTTCTACATCCAAGTAATTTAGTCTCTTTATAATTACAGATTTATGCATAATTTTTACAATTATACAGATAACAAAACTTTTAACCTTTTGCAAAATTTGCCTCTATTTCAACATTGTGCACAACATCAGCCTCTGCCTCATGCTTCAACAGTTGCTACTTATTTCTGTCTATACTTAAGGCAGTCTCAAACTCTTTGAACAATGTCAAATTGAATTGAGAGAGTAGTGTTCTTTGGCAAGTTTTACTGTAAATACAATTCATAAATCTCTATAACTACTTAATCTAGATATGAAACAAATTTAGATTTTGAAATGTACTTTTTCAGTGCAGCAGCCTAGTGCATCATTGTCTTATAATATATCTGGTTGCTATGATTAAAATTAAAAGCTCTCAGTAATTAACACTGATTTATTCTCAGAATGTCACTCAAAATGACAACAATCTCATTCTTGAATTTACCCTTAGGCTTTTGTGGCCAAACCAGACTTTGAAATAATCTTTATGTGGAAAAATCTAAAAGTACTACGTAATGTTGTCAGATGCTTCTCCAAAAGAATATCATAAACTCCAAAAAAGTTCATTCCTTTCTATATATGTAGCCCATGAATCCATTATGGGTTTCATTTCCTCAGTTCTTCCCAGCTGAACCATCAAAGGATCTCATCATCACATTTTCTTCTGTTTATGATATATATATATATATATATAAATCTTGAAGAAACTCACATAGAGGGAAAATCACACCTGAAACAACTTTACTGCTGAAAACAGCCTGAACTTAGACTGCTTGATGCAAGTGTACAGTTACTTTATACAGGGGTGTGCAGACTTACTTTTATAGATCTATGCGCATTACTCAGTGCACTCAACAAAGTATACAATTTTTTTAGATCCAGATTTGCAATAAGCGTAGCTGTATTTTAAAGTGAAATGTCTCAAATAGTAGAATGGTATATATCACATGTAAGCTTTATAACAACATACAAGTACAATCATAGCAATAATAGTGTATTATTTAAAGGACAGATATGGTCAAAAGTTGAAAAAATATTTTCAGTCTTATTGTGATGTTCTATTCAGTACCAAAGCCTTTAAAGCACACTGCAAGTGGTTATTATTTTTACTTTTGCTCTGCCCCAAAATGGTGTGATGTAGATAGCTATGATGATGGTATTTTGCATTTTGACTAAGCTGTCTCCTTCCCAGAATGCACTTTTTGTCTAGAAAAGATGATATTATATTGATTGTCTCTCTTCTTTATTCTATTCTTTCCATTCAGTTGGAGTGGCAGTACTTAGAATTACTGCTTACTTCCAGAAGTGCTGAACAGAATTCCTCAGTGGCACATTCCACTTTGTGATCTGGGTTATATTTTAAGCATTTTGTAATAGAGCTCTGTCTACACCATAGTGCTAAACATTTTTGTAAAGGTGGGAATTGGCTCTAGAGACTCCAACAAATTCAGTCCACTTGCCTGTCAATGGTATTAGGTTTCTTCTAGTTTCATCTGCTACTGCCACACACTAAAATCCTTATAGACAGAAAAGGTTTATAGTTCCAGTTGGGGGGTGGTGGCTATGAACAACATTACGCAGCAGTAGAACAGTGAACCTTCAGGAACTCAATAGTTTTAAGAGTCTGCTTGGACAGAAAGTATAAAGGGCAGAAAAACAACTTCTTCTGTGGGCCTTTCCTGGGCTACAGTCCTTAGAACATGATGGTTATTACTTTTCACCTTAAGGAATGAAATTTTGCCTTTGAATATACTATAAACAAGTATGAGGAATTTCTTGACACATCATAGCCAGTTGTAGTTCATTAAAAGCAAGAAAGGGGCAATCTCATAAAGTTTGAAAGTTTTAACATTTTAAAATTTAAGTTGTAATTTTGTTTCTTTAAGAATATAGATATATATATATATATATATATATATATATATATACATAGATATATACATATATATATATATATATATATATATATATGTATATCTATAGAGAGAGAGACACACACACACACACACACACACACACACACACACACACACACACACACACACACACACACCTCACACACACACACACACACACACACACACACACACACACATATATATATATATATATATATATATATATATATATATATATATCCCCACGGTGGTGGTGCTGTGGTAGCGTTGTCGTCTCACAGTAAGACGCTGTCTGGTTCGATTCTCAGCTAGAGCGACTTCTGCGTGGAGACATGCGTGAATGGGCGTACCTTCGTTGAAGGTTGTGCGTCAGGGCTGGTAACTCGGCATGTAAAAATTAACTACCAATCATTAGCGGACCGGAGTTCCGCTGTGGCAACCCCAACCGGGAAAAGCCAAAAGACACAACAATATATATATATATATATATATATATATATATATATATATATATATATATATTTATATCATCAGAACATTACTCCAGATATAGTGAGACAACTTTAATGGAAAACAGTTCAGACTGTAGGTACCAAAATGGGTCCACAATACATAACCCTCTTCATGACAAACTTAGAAGAAGAATTTCTACAACACTGCACACATAGGCTACTCACGTAGTTTTATTTCATTGATGACTTACTTATAATCTGGACACACCGCATTGACTCCCTCTAGGAATCCCAGCAATGACTCAACAGAATCCGCTAATATATTAAATTATCCTTGCAGTGCTTGAATTTGAGTATAACCTTCCCTGACACTGTTTACTATACAAAATGTCACATTACAGAAACCAGCTAACAGACAGAAGCAGTAACCATTCCAGCCACACAAAGACATCAGTTGTTTGCAATAATGCACTTTGATATCGCCAAGTTTGTTCTAGTGAGGCAGAAACAGACACAGAGTTGGCAGAGCTGAAAGAAGCCATGCATGCTGACAGTCACTCTACAAGGAAGTTTGGCAGGGCAGTAGACATAGCAATACAGCTGCCATAAAAACAGTTGCTTCAGTATAAAGAGAGGAACCCCTGTGATAGAATTCCACTAGTGACAACATCTCATACAGAACTTAAAAAAAAGAATCTCTACAAAATCGTAAGAGACTGTCAACCAGGGTTCAGTGAGGATGACAAGTTGACAGATACTTTTCAAGTGCTCTCACTGCTGACACTTAAAACAATTGTTAAGTTAAAGAATCTTCTGGTGAGAAGCATACTTAGACCAGAACACAGCGTAGCCCAAAATGATATAAAACTTGCAATCATCCAAGGTGCGAAAGATATCACATGAGTTGCACAGCTTCCAACACAGCAATTTTGCAGAAGTGAAGTTTCAGAAGTACAGGGTTCATTTACATGGACTTCTTAAAATGTGATTTACCTAATTAAATACAGGAACTGTCCAGAGGCAGGTTACATAGGTTCTTCAAGGACATTTTTGTAAAGCAATGGAGTTCATTCAGTTGTTCAACCTGACCATCAGTGGTTTGAACCTGGATGTTGGTTTTATGGGACACTATAGTATTCAAGAAATTTCCCCTCTGGGCGATTAACAGTGGACATAAATATGATGCAGTGAAGAGCAGCAAATGTTTCTTTTTCTGGTAATTCTTACTTTTATGATGAATTTCCCGACTCCAAACTACCGGCATCTGTGTTTTATTTATGGAAGAGAGTAGTTATTTTCACATAAGGTAGCATTCTAATTAAAACAATAGTAACCATAAATGTAATGGTCAGTAAGGCCTTAATGTTCAGACTATTTTAACAGTGTAGCAATACTTTGTCCAGTGCTGCTATTCTTTGGCGGTATCTGTTAGGAGCTTAGACTGATGTAACAACACATTTTATATTTCTCTCGCTGTCTCTCTCTCTCTCTGTCTATTCCTTTCAGTTAGCACAGTCTGTGTAGTGCATTAACTGCACACAACATCCATACATTCTAACACTATATCTTATTATCTTAGTTGTCCCTGCCTTTCATCTTCATAAGCTTGACATTATTGCTAATTCATCTCTTCTGTTAACTAAAATATCTGGCTCAAAAGGATTGCTTGTTTAGACAAACGAATAAATTACAACTTAAAACTTCTCGCTTTCCTTCTCTAATCTCCCTGCACATCTCTTGTATTGTGATTTATTGCCTAATTAAATGTCAAAGTGGTCTCATTGACTGTTATCCTCTCTGCTAAGTGAACACTGGCTCTAATGTAACATGGCATGCTTTGATTTTATACCATGGCAAGACCTGGCTGTCTACAGTTTCAGGCTACAGCAGTCTCATACACAGACACATATGCACAGAACTCCATATACACACACACACACACACACACACACACACACACACACACACACACACACACACACACACACACACACACACACACACACACACACACACACACACTCATATCTGAGGTGCACACTTTTTCATACTAGCACTCTCCATGTTTCCTTTTATTTAGTCAACTGGAAATAAATGATGCACTTTCTTTGCTAAGCACAAGTGGATATTTAAGCACAGTAGCTAACATCAGTAACTTAATAACACCCGATGAAGGTCTCAAGCCAGATCAAAATTGCAAAACCTATGTTGGTCTTAAAAAGGTATTACTTTCATGTCTGTATTTCAGTGCTTTTGTGGAAAAGTCAAGGATTTGATTGACTCTCTTTTGGGTATAGGATGATATCTAGGGTTGCAGAGGGATATATAAAGAAATTAAAGAAGGTCAAGTGACATGACAATTTGGTATTTGCAATGAAATTAATTTAACCACTTCAAAGAGTTGTCTGTTTATTGACAGTTCAGTTTTGATACTGTTTATGACAAAGAAGTTTTCAAAGTTCTTGAATAGGTGGCATATATCCATCCATAAAAGAGAAAAATCTAAAGATCCAAATATATATATATATATATATATATATATATATATATATATATATATATCCACACACACACACACACACACACACACACACACACACACATATGCATGTATACACACATATATATATATATATATATATATATATATATATATATATATATATATATTATCTTTGGGATCTGGACACATGCTCGACTAGCATATGTCCGAATCACAAAACATCGAACAAACATATACAAAAGCGCTTAACATCGACAAGTGCTTCTGTGTATGTGTGCCTGTTTCGTAGATCGGACTACAGTGCGGGTAAGGGAAAATTACCTTTTCCCCACTGTAGTATGATCTCAGAGTAAGAATAATAAAGTAGGGGGGGTGTTGGAGGGTGCAGGGGGGCTGCAGAAACATAGATTTTCTTTTTAACTACACATACACGGAAACGCTTTTCGATGTTAAGTGCTTTCGTGAATGTGTGTTCAATGTTTTGTGATTCGGACATATGCCAGTCGAGCATGTGTCTTATACCCATATATATATATATATATATATATATATATATATATATATATATATATATATAAAATATATATTATACATATTATATATTTATAAGTGCCAATTACTATGATTCATAATTGTTTAAAAGTTTTCCTCTATAATTCTACTAAAACTGAAAGCAGAATAAAACAACATTCTTCTTATATCAATTTATGTTTGCCTACCTCTCAAAGAGAGCACAATTTAATATATATATTTTAATATATATATATATATATATATATATATATATATATGTATGTATGTATTTTTTGCTGGACTATATAGTAGAAATTGTTTGTAGACCTGAATTCTACATCTGACAATGTAAAGTCAGCCAAGTTGTGGACAATAATGGAAAGTAAGTTTTTTCAAGGCAGGTAACAGGTGTGATGTCATCTATGTACCGTTCATCATGAGTACAAATGAAGAGTTCCAAAAAATGTCCATATCTTTGCTTCTACCTTCCTTACAGATACTGCTCCAACTCCTGGAATAACACCTGTGGTCTACTGCATAGCCAGTTTAAACTAATGTTATAAGAGCAAAGTGTCTTCCCTTCCAGACAGTTTCTAACTTCTTTACAGATACTACTCCAACTCCTGGAATTACGCCTGTGCTCTACTGCATAACCAGCTTAAACTAACATTATAAGAGCAAAGTGTCTTCCCTTCCAGACTGTTTTTACCTTCTTTACAGATACTGCTCCAACTCCTGGAATAACACCTGTGCTCTACTGCATAGCCAGCTTAAACTAACATTATAAGAGCAAATTGCCTTCCCTTCCAGACAGCTTCTACCTTCTTTACAGAAACTGCTCCAACTCCTGGAATAACGCCTGTATTCTACTGCATAGCCAGTTTAAACTAACATTTTAAGAGGAACATGTCTTCCCTTCCAGACTGCTTCCACCTTCTTTACAGATAGTGCTCCAACTCCTGGAATAATGCCTGTGGTCTACTGCATAGCCAGTTTAAATTAACGTTATAAGAGCAAAGTGTCTTCCCTTCCAGACTGCTTCCACCTTCTTTACAGATACTCTCCAACTCTTGGAATAACGCCTGTGGTCTACTGCATAGCCAGTTTAAATTAAAGTATTTTCTAAGCTCAAATTAGTCTTACTTTATCTACTGTACAGGATACCTGCATACCACTGAGACCTCCTCCAACACTCACCTGTTTAAAAACCTTGCCTCTTTGTCTCTATCTGCCATCAGTAAGTTAGTCACTACCCTAGTGTCAGCTCTCTTAGTTAGCTATCCCCTCTTGATTTCTGTTTGTGGTTTCCTTTTAACTGTTTTTATCTTACTGTGAATACCTATGTATACCTTGCTATAACATCTCTTCCCTCTCTGTCTATACCTCCCCACCTCTACTACTTACCTACTGACTCTCACTGTGTGCTCCTTACTGTTTCCCTCTGGCCTACTGATTGTTTTTTGTGGTGACTGCCATTTCCTGGTCCAACCCACTCAGTTCACCCTCGCTACACTTGGGCTCACTCTGCAAATCTACCCACCCTTATTCCCACAACCCCATATAATTTCCTTTATACTCCTCTCCATTGCACAATCCTCTCCTTTGCTTTCCACCCCTTCCTGGTTTTTTGCCACACCCCACTCCTGCATACCTCCCTCTTGTCCTTCTGCAAACCCTTGACACCAACCACTCCTTTCTCCTTTCTGTGTGCTGACTCCCCCTACTGTTTACCCCAATACCTACCCCTAACTTTCCTACAACCTTTTTTCTAAACCCAAATTTTAGCTCCCTCTTAACTACTGACCCTCCTTACTGACATGTCCTTTTCAATCCAAGCCTTTCTTCTATTGCCTCCCCTTTTCCTACTATACACTTTTACCTCATATAATTCTCACCTAACTCCAACTTACTTTTACCCTGCAAATACTAATGCCAATGTCTTCAACCATCCTCTGCAATGGTTCCCTATATGCTCATCTATCTTTCCTGTAAATAGTATCCTCCCCAGAATCAAAATACCCCCTTCCCCTACCACCTCTTTAGGAAATAAAATAAAGCATCTGCTATACAAACACAATTTCTTCCCTAAGCTTCTACTACTATCAGGTGACATTCATCCAAACCCTGGCCCAAACCCTCCCCTCCCAGTCAATAAAGCTAACTCCCTTAACCAGCACTACATTACTCCTCCAAGAAAGCAAGTATCTTTTTATTCCATGAATCTTAGAAGCATCCTAAACAAAATTAGTGAATTCCATGCCAGGATGGCTAAACACAACCCCTGATATAGTCTCCCTGACTGAAACCTGGCTAAAGCCAAAAAAACATGACAGCAATATGCTCCCCCCTGGGGGTGTACTTTGAAACATCTAAAATCCATAACATCTAATTTCATAACACTGAGACCAGAACATTTAAAACCCAAAACATCTAAAACTCATAACATTGAATTTCATAACATTTAACACTACAAATCACAAGAAAATAACATCCCCTCCACATATAAAGACACCAAACTACCAAACACACTTTTTACTGCATTTCTGCCGGGGGGTAAGTGCCCCTGTACCCCCCCATGTGGGGGGCTCTGCCCCCACACTCTCCATAAATTAAATATACCAACTCCAAGATCGCACTACAGTGGGAAAAAGTACATTTCCTAACCCCACTGTATCAAGTCCCCCTGCAGAAACATAGTAAAAAGTGTGTTTGGTAGTTTGGTGTCTTTATATGTGGAGGGGATGTTATTTTCATGTGATTTGCACTGTTAGATGTTATGAAATTCAATGTTATGGGTTTTAAATGTTTTGGGTTTTAAATGTTCTGGGTTCAATGTTATGAAATTAGATGTTATGGGTTTTAGATGTTTTGAAGGGGAACCCCCCCCCCCGATATAATATTCTTAGACTAGATAGACAAAAGAAAAAAGGGGGTGGAGAGGCCATTGCATATTCAAAGCATCTTACTCCTTCAAGTCTAAACTAACCCACTCTCTCCTTCTCACCTGCTGAACTCCTGACACCTAACCTTAAACTTAAAAATGACACCACTATCACAGTCGTTCCCCCCGGAGATAATATTACCCTTCTAGAAAACATGCTCTCTTACCTTTCTCAAAACATCCATAATAAAACTATTCTTCTTGGGGATGTAAATATTAACTGGCAAATTCTTCAGTCCCCAAACACTACTTATGCATCAACTTACATGGCTTTGTGCAACTTATCTCAACGCCCACCCATACAAACAGATCACATACCCCCAGCTCTCTCATCGATTAGATTTTAGTCACAGATCCCCACAAATACCATAACCCTGAGACCTTACCCGACTCCCTAAATGATACATAACCTGTCACATACTATCCACCTTCTGTCCTGAGACTCTTAATGCCTTCCTCTCTAGGATAAACTGGACACATCTAACCTATCTCCCCCTTGATGAAGCTGCCCACTCTTTCAACTCTACCTTCCCCAACATCCTTAACTCTCTTGCTCCACCCCGCACTGTTCACATCAAATCTAATATATCATCTTGGCTTACCAATGCCACCCATACCCTAATGAAAACTAGAGACAGGGCATGGAAAAGGTGGATAAAAACTGAGCTCCCTTCCCATTTGCAAAAATATAAATAACTAAGAAATCAGGCAAAAAAGCACATCCACAAAGACAAAAAGAACTTCTACTGTAACCCCCAACTGCCCAAAAAACAGATCTCAAGAAATTTTGGAACTCTAAAAAACCAAATCATGCACCCTGGTAACCCTTCCTCTCCCATCCTCTGGGACCTTTTAGACCTACAGTGGATGGTAGGGGTTCAGTAACTTTGCTTGCGCTAAGTTTATTGACTTCAAGTTGAAACCGTTGTTAAGTCAGAGACACATGTATGCCGAGATTCTTGGCATTTTTTAGAAAGTATTAACACATTAGAGTTTAATGAATATTATACTTTTTAAATAGTGGACATTAAGGACCTCTACACTTCCATTCCACATAAAATAGGAATCGAATGGGTTAGGGAGTTCCCACATATAAGGGGAATGGAACACCAGCAAGTTAACCTAATAGAAGTTCTCCTTGAAATAATTTTAGAGAATAATTTTATTCTCTTTATAAACAAATTGTTTCTCCAGAAAAGTGGCATTGCAATGGGCTCCGCTTGTGGGAGCAGTTTTGCTAATAGTGTCTTGATTCATTGGGAAAGGTCTTTCCTATTTAATTGTACAACATTTAAGGAACATGTAGCTTGGTATACAAGATACCAAGATGACATGTTCTTTTTATGGAAGGGGCCGATGGATAGGATCAGTGGATTTATATCTGAAATGAATTTATCTACTTCATTTTTGGAGTTCACATATCAAGTGGGCCAAAATGAGGTGAACCTTTTGGATATCCACCTTAGTAAGGACTATAATAATGGGCAATTCAGGTCTACCATCCATTGAAAACCCACATATTCCAATGCGTTCTTACACTTTACAAGTTGCCATCCCTTCCACCAGAAAAGAGCAGTGGTTAAGGGACAGGCAGTAAGAGCAGCGAGGATGGTGTCGAAATTTGATGATTTTCTAGAGGAGTGTAATCTCCTTAAGAAAATGTTTTTGAAAAGGGCATATCCCCTTCCGATAATAGAACAAGTGATGGAAGAGGTATGCAATAAAAGAACAATAGGGTATTTTCAACCTTTGATACAAGATAAACAAAAGTGTATAACCCCTTCAGGGGGACAATGGATAATATTTCCCGGAGGAAAGATAAGGACTTGAATATTGTAAGTTTTTTAACAACTTATTCCCTAGATGTAGGTAGCATTAGAGAGATAGTGTTTAAAAATTGGTCTATAATACAGCAAGACAATGAACTGGTTAAGAAGTTGGGCACAAGACCATCTATAACATATAGAAGAGGCTTTAATTTGAAAAATCTAGTGGAAAGACCAAAAAGAATATTAAGGGGCCAAACTGGTATGTTTAAATGTGGAAGATGTGCCCAATGTAAATATATTAAGATCACTAACAAGATCAATATTAGGGACAAGTCATACCAAATTTGGGGCAAACATTCTTGTGATTCCCAAGGGGTTGTCTATGGGGCTGTCTGCAATCAGTGCGAAGTTTACTATATTGGTAAGACAGAACGTAAGCTCAAACAAAGGATATATGAGCATCAATATAGCATTGATAGGCAGACTAGCACAAATGCCCTAGCAAGGCATGTTACAGTATACCCAGATCATAGGTTTAGTTTTGTTGTACTGCAAAAGGTAGACCATAACACCAGGAGGGCCCGTGGCAGCTTAGACTGAAGGAAGCAGAGCTGGCGTGGCAGATCCGTACTATGGCTTATGTTATGCCTGGTTTGAATGAGTACGTATCTATCAGGTGCCTACTTAAAATAAGAGCTTTAGCTAGATAACTATAAGAAAGTATATAGAACAATGGATGTATTTAGGTTTGTTATACATGTATATCTTATTATATTGTTTTTAAGGGATATTCATTTTGAGTTTTTAAGTCATGTTTATAAGATTGTGTTGCTGTTATTTTTTATTATCAGACAGAATAGGTTTGTGTAAGGTTTAAAGCCTAAAGTTCAAGGAATTAGATAAATCTATGTAATATTATTTGTTGGTTCAGTAGACAAATGGGTATTGTTGGATGTTTTTAAACAATTGATTGTGTTTTATTTAATTAACTATTTGATTGCTTGATTGGATTACCTTTGGGTATAAAAAGCAACCTTTTTTACATCAAAGGATATTTTGTATTTGGTTCGAAGGTCTGAAGAAGTTAGCTTATTCATTGCCAACGAAAGTGCTTACCATTAACCATTAAAGGAGTTAGTTTGACAAGTCCACTCACCTTTGTTGTTTTTTATTAATTAGTTTTGCCTTCTCCTTTGCATAAATATTGTACCATATTAAATCTCTTTTTCTTTCCCATGTGGATATTTCTTCTTCAGCTGTCTCCTGCTCCTCCTGTTTTTCCTTACTTGGAGGACTCATTGTTCCATCATGCTGTGCTATAACCCATGTTAGACTTTCTATGCTAAATCCTTCATTTTGCAAGTATTGCATAACTTCAGCTTTTATTTTTTAACTTCTACTTTAGTAATCTTCTGCTCTAAATCCCCCACTTTGTGATCTTATTTTTTGTGTTGTGAAATTTTTCATATCTGAGTGCCTTTGCCTCTATTTCTGCTGAATATCTTTGACTGCGTTTTTGTATTGATTAATTTGGCTTCCTCTTTTGCATAAATATTGCATCATATCAGACTCATGTCCATATTTCTTTTTTTATATGTTTCAAAAATCTATAGATTTTGTTCTTTATATTTTTGCACTTCCTCAGTCAATTCTTTTTTTCCAAACAACCCATGTTTCTTGGTCTATATAACGTTTTTCATGAATATGTTGTATTAATGAACACACATCTGCATTTGAAGCTTTTGACAGTTCTTCTTATGCAAGTATTTATTATTATTTCCAACAGGAAGATGTGCCCAAAATGACTCCAAACCAAATAAACCACAGGCACAAAATTAGAGAACCAGCTATCACGAACAATCACACAATGAAGCCCGAGGGAAAATACTTTATCATTGTGTGATCGTTCGTGACAGCTGGTTCTCTGATTTTGTTTCTGTGGTTTATTTTATTTATTATTTATTTATTTTACATTTGTTGACTGTATTTGTCCAGCTGAGCTGAAAGCCCTCTTTCAGTGGAGGCCCAGGAAGAAAAGCTCCACAAATTACAATAAAAATTTGAAATGAACATAGTAATTACATACAAAGGAATAACAGTTTCAAGTTGGAACAATAAAAGCATAAAAAATGTATTTACAGTGTTAGAGTTGACATTTATTTTTATTTTTTATTTTTATTTTACATTTGTTTACCAGAAAAGTCTGACTGAACACAGGTCCATTCTCAGTGGAGGCCGGGAGAGAAAAGCTCCACAAGTAGCACAGTACAATACAATACAATACATGAGAGAGCAAAAAACAGAGCATACGTATAGCATTCATATACAATATGGTAGAGATTAACAACTCTTACAAAAGAAAATCATTGAGGTACATAATAAACTTAAAACAACATATATATATATATATATATATATATATATATTTATATTATATCTTTTTTAATATAGTCATACATTAATAAGTTCAGTAAGGTAAATATCAATGAGTTAACAAGCTTTTAGGAGAAAACTGTTTGTACATAGCTGAAACCCTGAGACATTCTCATGGTATAGATTAACCTGGGAAGTGACATGAGCATAGCCAGTCATTTAGATAGTGGGTTTCAGGAGTTTTTTGAAATGAAAAGTGGAGGTAGTAGAAGTAATATGGCTTGGTAGTGTGTTCCAGTTTTTGCCAATGGTGCTGGCAAAGAGGGATTTACTACCATCATTTTTATGCTTGATGACAATTATGAGGTTCTGGTTACTAGATCTTAAGGCTTTAGAGGGAATGTGGGGCTGAATTAGATGCTGAAGTGCTGGGGTTTTATCAGGGAAGTAGTAGAGTTTGTGTGCTATAGAAAGTTTTTTTTGAATAGAAGTATATGAGGCAACTCAAGCCAATTGAGCTGCTTAAGGGATAGACAGTGGTGGGACCTATATGAGGCTTCAGTAGCAAACTTGGCAATCTTGTTTTAGCAAGATTCCATTTTGTTTAGATTGGTTTGGCAGAGATTAGTCAAGATGGGAGAGGCATATAGGAGGATGGATAGAAGTTGAGTCCTTGCAGTTGTTGCTTTGGTATGTTTAGTGATAAAGTACTTGTTCCTGTAGAGGAGTCCAAGCTTTTTGTTAGATTTCCTGATGGTTTGTGCTATGTGGATGTCGAATTTAGCTTAAGATTTGTGCAGAAAGACAGAATGTGAAGTTTGTAAGTCATTTAAGGTATTTACAGTTACTAAGGATCATATAGGTAATAAATCAGTAGAGATATTTTTTAAGATTGGGTGACAGGTAATTACATGGATAAAATGAATAAGAGAGATGAGACATAACTAAAATATGACAAATGAGGGCAGAAACAGTGATCTTCATAGGTGATGAAGACAGTTCATGAAGGGTGGATACAATGGCATGACCAGCAACTTTTTAGGTAGTCTTTGGTGGCTAGTTTAAATTCTTTGAGTTGTTTAAGTGATCTAATTCGCAACATAAAGTATGTGTCTTTCCTCTAATTTCTCTCTTAATCTTTTTGTATATCTGCTGTCCAGAAATTCTGGGCTTCTTGCATAATTGTAACAATACATAATTTCTTTCTTATCCTCAATAGTCCACTCGATCATCTTTATGGCTCTTTTTTTTGTCCTATCAGTTTTTGTGATTTTTATGGACTACTACTTCCTTCTACAATGGAGGGGGGGTGGCACCCTCCCCCGAGCCTGGCCTAGCCCCATTGTAGGAATGTTTCCATGTCTTGAGGATTCTACATTGTCATTTTTTCCAGTCCTGGCACCAGTGCACCTACCAGGATTGGGCACTTTTTTATCATCGGACTTGCACACCAAGCTGTCTTTTTATTTATTAAACTACTTCTATCAGTGAAATATGCTATATAAAATACAGTCTATATATCAGAGTCATCTTAGTGGGATTTTGTAAAAAAACAGGGTCCACCTCGTGAAGGTACTCACCAAGTCTTGAGGATAAATTCAATTCCAACGAAGTTACTCTGCTTTGCTTGCTGATTTTATCATCTCTCCATTTAGACCCTCCTTTGTTCTGAGTGGCTGTAGAAGAAGAAGAAGTGGATTATTACCCTATAGGAGGGAGTTTTGCATTTAACTGACATAGTAGTATGCCTTGCCATGGTAGGTGTCTTCAGAAGAAAGTGTTGAATAAAAGGCAATGTACTAGCAGAAAACAGTAGCATAGCTGTTTGCCTGGAATAGGATGTTTTTTTGAAAATAAGGATTATGCAGCAATGTACTGTGCTTCTATTCTGAATCATTTAAAATGTCACAGATTTGCCAGCTTTGGTAACATTGAGGAATAAAGTCACAATTACAGCGTAGGTGACCTGAATTTTATTTCATGGCTTGAGTATCTGCTGTAGCTGGCATTTGGAAGATGTGTGTTATCCACGAGGGATAGGTACAGACTGGATCAGTCTGGTGGCAGAATTTCTCAGATGAGGGATGTTAGTGCAAACAATGTTGCAGTTGTGGACATTTCTGTTCATTTTGCCTATATAGAAGGCTTCACACTGTTGGCATAATGCCATGTAAACTAAATTCTTAGCTGTGAATGCAATGGCCGTTAAAGTGAGTACATAGGAGCATGATTTTGCTTGGGAAGGACAAGGTGGCTCCTTCAGTGATGTGGGTCACTTGTCTTTCACCTATTGGAATGCTAAGGCCATGGTAAATACAATTTTATTCCTAGGATGTCAGCATGGGCAGAAGCCACTGTTGAGATTGCTTGTACAACAGACTCCCCAACCAACTCTTGGCCTCACTGGTGAATATCCAGGATGGAGAAACAAATGAGTATGGCTGACAGGGGTAGGATTGATGTTTTGTACTGGCAAAATGTATACAGAAAAAAATGACACATTTAAGGTGGGATACAGTGATACTTGAAAGCAATTTAGTACTCCCTTATGGCATGTCAGAAAGGTTTGGCCAGTAGTGTGCAAGTACTGAAAAAGGCAAAATGTGGGCAGCATTGTAGCTCACTTGTTAAGAATCACAACTCTAGGGTCTAGGGTTGATGGTTGACCTCTGACCACAATCTCTGTGGAGTATGCATATTGTTTTATACCTATAAAAAACTAGTAAAGTCACTACAATGCCCACAGCTCAACTGACATTCCGGTTTATTGGTGATAAAATCCAACCAAGACTTAACGCTTTCACCTGCTTATAAAGGCATAATCAGAGTTGAGCTGTGGGTATTGTGGTGACTTTACTATTTTTTTTTATTTTTGTTTATTAGTCACTTTGTGTCATTAATTAGTGGTTATTGTTTTATATATGTGTATTCTCTGTATTATCTGGTTTGTTAAAAAAGAAAAAAAAAAAAAACAAGCTGCTTGATTGTTTTTTTTTTCTAAATTGTTCCTATTTACTGCATTCATCTTTGCTCCGGTGGTTGGTGATTATTACTGAGAGAGTCTGAAACTGACTTTTTTACTTAGTTGGTTGCTAAATTCAATTAAAACTGAGTGGTTTCCTCTAACATTCCAAAGACATGCAGCAGGTGGATTGGATACTCAAAACTGGCCATAGGTGTGTGTGTGTGTGTGTGTGTGTGTGTGTGTGTGTGTGTGTGTGTGTGTGTGTGTGTGTGTGTGTGTGTGTGTGTGTGTTTGTGTTTGTGTTTGTGTCTGTGGGTGTGGTATGGAAGAATAACCACAGCAAGGCTAGTCACCAGGCGATGTGAACATTAGCTCTAGATAATTGTCACTGTTGATGTGACACACCCACCTCATGTACAAAACTGGAAAAAATGGTTGCCATTGTATGGATGGATTGTGTCAGCTACCTTACCATTTTAGTGACCATATTAAGTTAGTAACTAGGTAAATTTACTAATCTGTGGCATCTTTTTAAGTCAGACAGTTCTGGGTAGTATTTACAAATTACTGGGGAAAATCCATCCAGGAATCCAGGAAATTAATATCAGATATCTAGTACAGTGTTAGCATTTGTTATACACCAACATTTGTTACTACTGCTTTAGAGCCATTTGCAATATTTTTCTGCAAGGAAGAAAATATTATATCAGAATTATTCTTAACACATGTATGACATGAAAATGACAGATATTATTCTGTAATGGCAGTGTGGGTATGTAGTAAAATCTGGAATATAAAAAGCTGGCCATTTTATCTGACTAAATGATCTTCTGGACTTCTTTCTAAACTGCAGTATCTTTTGACACCTATGGTGGGGACCCCTCCCCATTTGCTATAAACTCCAGTAATGTGCAATTAGAATTCTGGCCATAAGCAGAGAGGTAAAGCAAACTGGCTTTGGCAGCAAGCATATAAAACTTTAAGCATGCATGCAAGTAGGAATTAACAGCTCCAGAGGTGAGTAAGGCAGTACTCACAATCTGGGAATGATTACAACATATGTGTCAGTTTGAACATTACTAGTTCTCTTCCTGCATAGAATTAAAAAACACAGATGAATACTAGATCACAGATCATTGGTGCATATCCCCATAAGCAGAAACCTAACAATATTAGATTCTGTGTATTAATAGAAGGAACATAAATATACATCTGTTAACTTGGATAGTGTAACTGAACTAGCCCATTTTCAGTGAAGGGCTGGGTAGAAAAACTCCAGAATTTAAGATTTAAATAATTTTGAACAGCAGATTTATTCCTTGGTACTGATTACTTGACTAACATCTGTCACTTATTTCTTCACTTTTTGGCTCCCCAAGGCACCTGTTTTGGGTTTGTTACTCTCTACACCCAGTTTATAATTTATGTAATTGCACCAGTAGATGTAAATGAGTTAAGATATGTAAATTTTCCAAGTTTGGTATATCTTTCATTGGGTATAGTCTCAAAATATGAGAAAATATAATAATTTAGTCTGTGTTGCTCCATGTGTATTTGTTTAATGTGATGACTCAGTTTTTGCTTTTTAGGTCTTTGTTTGAAAATATTGCATGCTATTAATTTTGAAATACTTAACATTTATTTTCTAGTGTTTAACAAACTAATGTTTATGACTTAGTATAAGACATTAAACTTTTATGACATGCATCTGTAACTGTGTTTGAATCACTGTTTGCCTTATGCCCAGGTCATGGCTGAAAAGGTTGTTAGAGTGAAACCCACTTACACAGTTAGCAAACCAAGAAGCAAATGCATACATGACAGAAGCGGTCAGTAGGGGAAATGCTAAGGCAGGCCGATATGAGAGTGCCATGAGCTGATGAGGGGAATTATCAATGCACAATTTCTCTCTTTAGCTATGCTTCAACAGTTGCCACTTGCAGAATTATTGTAGCTTGATTAAACAGTCAGAGCTTAAACATCTAAAAGTCCAGCAATCCGTATGTGCTTTTACAGTTCCTCAAGCGAGTGACTTCAGCAGCCCCGGGAACATTCAATTAGAATCCACAAGAATGCCCTTCTTTGGCAGATAATTAAAAAATGGTAATGACCCCAACTAATTCCATGAGGCTAATAATTATATTGAAAAATCAGGAATGGAATTATATGCCTGTTGGCAAATTATTATAGATGTGGCATACATTTTATATCAATCACAGGCAAACAGATATAAAAATATCTTGTCAAAGTCATACTATTACTTTGTTGTTTCTGCTGAAGTCACACAAGCAAGGGCAGTAGCCACTGGTAGCAAAAAAAAAAAAAAAAAATTCAGAAGAATCTGAGACAGTGCAAAAAATATGGACTGGCAGATGGTTCCTTTGAGATTGATTGACTGACAGAAAGCCACTGGCAGAAGGCTTTATGGCTGTAAGCATGCTCATCTTGCATAGTTCTCCTTTAAAATAGCACGTTAACTTTTAATCTGAAAGGGCCAAGGAAAAAACTGCTGGAGTCTGCCATTGACTAGATGTACACATTTGACTGTGACAAAATTAGGCTGTTTAAAACATTAATCTGCATCTTGAAAATGCACAAATAAGCAGAGGTACTCACAGGAAAAGAGGTGGGTGCATGGCCAAGAAAAGAGCTGCAGGGGGCATAGCTTTAAAACAAACTGTGCCATCAGAAATACATTTTTGAGCAAAACTCATTACAACTGAAATATATATATGTGTGTGTATGTGTGTGTGTGCATATGTTTCTGTATAACATCTTGCCAAGTAGATCCTGTTAGTAAATACATGAGCAGTTGAATTCAATGTTTTGACAAAGTACACATGAATGATAATCAGAACTTGAGCAGTACAATGGAAGCCCCTGTCTGATTCTGATGGTAAAAAGTCACAGCAAAGTGCTCTCCTTCTACAATTCATCTTGGTAGGACCTGCAAAAGAGAATTTTATGTGAAGTGGTTGACTTCACTTAGTCCAGACTCTTATTTTATGTCCAGTGCCTGACAGGCTTCCAGTGGACTGCAGAATAATAGGGTAGGATGATATTTGCAGCGAGATGTGAAAACAGACCTTTTAAGATGGAACCATTCATGAAAAAGTAGTTTGGGATTTCAAAATTCATGATTTCTTTTCAAAACAGAGCTCATTTGTAATTTAAAGGCATTATAGATAAAAGCAAGCAGAAAACAAATACCTGTCTAGTTGTATTGCATGTCCAAGGCTCAACAATATTAATATAAATCCCACAAACTAAAAATTAATTTCATTAGTCTCCTTATTAAAAAGAGGAAACCCAATTCTAAGCAACACTTACTGTAACCCTATAAAAACTTGGAGACTTTGGTACAAATAATAGAATTAGACATTTCCAAAAATGCCTAGGTAGGCAGATATCCAAAGGCTATAACTTTTGCTGGAGCACATTTATTAATGTGGTATTTACCCCTTTAAACACCCTGCAAATAAAAGTTTCTTTCATAAATGCTGTGGGTTAACCAAGCAATTTTGCTTAAGCATTAGAAGTAAAAAGTAATGTCTTTTGGCTTTTCCCGGTTAGGGGTCGCCACAGTGGAACTCCAGTCCACTAATGATTGGCAGTGTTTTTTTACTATGCCGAATTGCCAGCCCGACGCCCAACCTTCAAAGAAGGCACACCCATTCACGCTCGCACCTACCTGCATGTCTTTACCGTCACTCAACTGCAGGGAGGACATGCAGACTCCACACAGAAGGTGCTCCAGCCGAGAATCGAATGGGAGAACCTCTTGCTGTGAGGCGACAATGCTAACCGCTGCCATGCTTGTGCTTAAGCATTAGAAGTATGTGGCGGAAAAAAAATCATTTCAGATATTTCTCTAATCAATATGAGTTGAATAGAAGTTCTTCAAATGGCTGTCTAGCACAAATATCTAAAATGCTCTTCTCAAACAAAGTATTAAAATACTGCTATGTAATCTCTTAATACTAATAACTCTACAAAAATCTTCTCAATTGATCAGAAATCCGCTTTATTGTAGTAAAACAATAGCACCGAGGACCAACTTCTTCAGATACAAATCAAATAAAAATACACACTTATAAAACAATACTAATTGAACTTAATTGAACATGTGACTAAAACCAATTAACTTTTAGAACTTTTAAAAAGACACTGTGACCATAAGTTTACAAAGAGAAAGGTGCTAAATCAAAAGCGCTTTATTTTATTTGGTCCTCGGTGCTATTGTTTTACTACAATAAAGCGGATTTCTGGTCAATTGAGAAGACTTCTTTTTTTCAGAGTTTGTGTTTGTGTTTTCAGTACTGTGTTTACTAATAACTCTACGTCATCAGTTATGACAGTGATTAGTTCATTCAAGCATAAAACACCTTTTTATGTACTTCCATTTCAAACCCATACCTCCTTATGGTGTCCAGAACTGTTTGGGATATTGCTTCTTTAACTAAATGACTTACCAGCTAATAACAAACGGCATTAGAAAGGACAAAGAGTTATTAACAAAATAACATTAGGTCTCTTAGTCTAGGATGTCTTGCTATGCAGAAATTAATCTTTGTTTGCCACTTATTATTCATACTTTCATATTTATGTTCATATTTTCATAAGTGTGAGATCTACATGTTACTGGATATATGGTGTAAAATACCAGTCTGGGACACAAGATAATTCATTGAAAATGCCGGGTTATATCACAATATACTGGAAAAATTGCTAGTCATTTGTTAGCAATTATGAAAATAAGCAATATTTCCATATGTACTTAATACTTCAAAATTCAAGTGACCTGGGGAACGGGCAGAGCTTAGATGGCCAAATGAAAGCAGAAACATTTTAGAGCTCTACAGTATAATCAAAATAAACAGGAAAATATTTACTTCTAAGGAAAATTACTTAACACTCAATTTTATAATAGTGCAAGCTTACTTGCCTCCAAATTTTGTGAAGTTTCATCAGCTTTTTCCTGTCAGAATATTTTGCAGACTTACTGGCTGGAAGAAAAATGCATGTCTTTGTAACATGGGATGAAACTGGAATTCACAGAGAAAACCCACATGAAAACAAGGAGACTCCACACAGAATGCACTCCAGGCAAGAATCAAGCTTGCAAACTTCTTACTGTGAGGCAACAACACTACCACTGCACTGTCCGAGTTTGTTTTAGTTAATATCTCACAGGCATATTGTATATATTGTGTATAGGTTTTCCCCTTGGAAAAAGGACTGTTTTCTATTCTTTACAATTTTATTGTTGCTATTTACATCTGTTATAAATATACTTCTGTTTATATGTAAAAAAAAAATCAAGTGACCTACATACTGTTGCATAACATTAGTTGAAACTTTAGATGTTGTTGAAGAAAACTGTCTTTAGTATTTATACCATAAGTTGAAAATCTTGAGAGATATCTAGTATTATTTGTATTGCTTATTATGAAGTTGTGGGCAGCAGCACAGACTTTAGATGGTGCCCTTTGGAAGAAGAGTTGTATATATCAACTGCTTTGGACATTTACTGTAGTGATCAGTATCCTCAGGATAGAACACAGATCACAGTTTGCCCACCATGGCAGGGTTAGCCACTCGACAGGGTAAAAATATGGCTCTAGGTGATCTGGTCATGATGACTAATGTCAAGAATATAGGCAAGGGTATTTGCTGATTATAAGTGGATTGCTGACCTGGCCTACTTAGACCTATGCCAGGGACCCATGCTAACATTAGGAGGGGTATATGTGCCCCTACTGGCCAGTGTACCTGACATAAAACCCATCAGACCTGGGTCAATAAGCTACTGTCTGGCTAGTGTCCAGTTGCCCAGCGTAGGTTACCTGAGATAGCTCTGTTTAGTGAAAGCTGGACATAAAACTAATCAATCTGCCAAGCATGAACTAAGAATTGCTACTCTCAATATAGGTTTACTGACAGGAAGCAGCTTGAAAGAGGATGAAATGATGACAAGGAGGAGGATGGACAGCCTATGTATCCAGAAGACAAGGTGGAAGGACAGTGCAGCAAGGACACTTGGCTTGGGATCCAGATTCTACCACTCAGGAGAGGGACAGCCTAGACATGGTGTGGGAATTGTGGTGAGGAGAGGCTTCTGAAGACAGTGAGGGATGTCAACAGAAATAGTGACAGATATATGAAAATCAGACTCTAGTATAAGGATAGAGCAGTATTCATAATCTCAGCCTATGCCCCACAGCAGGGTTGTGATAGTGAGAAAAAAAATGCATTCATACAGCAGTTGCAGGTCCTACTAGATAAAGCAGGACAAAAGGAACTGATGTTTATAATGGGTGACCTGAATGCACATATTGTGACAAGAATAACAGGATATGAGGATATATGGACTGCCTGGGTCCACATGGGTGGGGCAATAGGAATAAAGAAGGAGAGGTCATTCTAGACTTCTGTCTGGCAAATGGCTTAATGGTAGCAAACACGTTGTTCTGAAAGAGACATTTACAAGATCACGTACATATGTGGCCAACATGCGACTCTGGTAGACTTCATCCTAGGAAGGAAAGGGCACTGGGATAGAATCAATGATTGGAAAGTCATCCCTAGTGAATCAGTCAACCAACAGCAACCACTGGTTACCACAATCAACTGCAAGCAGTAATTAGAGAAGCCTCTCAACTCAACAGTGACCAGGCTGAATACCTGGAAGTTGACTGTAGAGAAAGCACAACAGTTCAAAGAAATATTCAGGGCTCTAGCATTTCAAGAAAAACAGGAAATAGGTGGAGTTGAAGAAGAAAGGCAGCACCTCAAAACAGCATGTTTAATGGCTACAGAACAGATATGTCACTGAGCCAGGTACGGCAATAAGGTACATAAGGATGCTGGTGGTGGAATAAAGAAGCCCAGGAAGTCATCAAAAGAAAGAAGGAGTGCAGGAAAAAGTGTGAGAAAGAAAAGCCAGACTAGGCTAAGAAGGAATACTGGTTGGCTAACAAAGAGGCTAACAGAGGAGTAGCAGTAGCAAAGAACAAGGCATCAGAGATCAGAAGCACTTTACCAACTTCTGGAATGTGACTCAATGGATGGCACTAAGAAATTCTATCAAACTGTAAGGCAAAGACAGAAAGATAAAGAAGATAGTCAGAGACCCTTCATGAAGAATGCCAGCAGCAACCTACTTACCAGTCCACGGCATATCAAAGGCAGATGGAAGTAGTACTTCCAACAACTTCTGAATGCAGAAAACCTCACAGAAGCAGTATTATCATAGACTCAGCCTATGGTGAGAGAAGAGAAGGAGGAGGCCACCATAGAAGAAGTAAGAATAGCACTAAAGAAAATGAAGTCAGAAAAACAGTAGGCTCAGATGAGGTCACAAGCAGACATGATCAAGATGTTGGGTGAGATGGGGAGAAATGGCTCATGAGGGTATTCATACCAGTATGGAGAGAATGTGTATCCCAAATAATTAGAGAGTAAGCATACTAGTGACACTGTTATGAACAAAGCGGACATTCACAATTGTATGCGGTATAGAGGTATTATACTCCTATCATACTGCATGAAAGTTCTGGAGAGGGTGACTGATCAATGAATATGCAGAATAGTAGAAAGTAAGAACAGAAATGAGTAGTTCAGATTCAGATCAGGATGCAGCACAACCAACCCGATGTTTGCAGTGAGACAGATACTTGAGAAGAAGCTAGGAATGAGGTAAGAGTGCAACTGGGCATTCCTAGACTTGGAGAAACATATGACAAGGCCTCAAGAAAGCTGATTTGGGCAATCCTTTGGTGGTTCAAAGTCCCAAAGACATCGGTAGAATTAGTGCAAGGTATGCACAAGGACCCAGGAACTCAAGTACAAACAGTCTTTGATCTTACAGAGGGGTTTCCAGTGGGAGTGGTTGTGCATCAGGACTCCACTCTGAGCCCTCTGCTCTTCATACTGTTGATGGACTACATTAGCAAACAGGTCAAAGGAGACAGATCAACAAAGTTGGTGTATGCAGATTATGTGGCATTACAGGCAGGCTTTAAGCAAGAACTTCAAAGGATAGGGAAACGGAATGTAAAACTGAAGGCAGATGAGATGAAACTGAGTACAGATAAGGCAGTTGTAATGGCAGCAAATGGGGGAAATCAGAAGAAGCTGAAAACTGAGATAGAAGGGAAAACTGTGGAACAGGTTAACAGATTCAAGTATCTGGGAGGGGTGGAAAAAGAGAAGGGAAGTCTGAATGAAGAAGTCAAAGCTAGAATCACAAGGGCTATAGCCAACTGGCATAGAGTGTCAGGGGTCATGTATGACAGAAGAATGCCCAAAGAAGCTGAACAGTAAGGTGTACAAAACAGAGGTGTGACCTGTACTATGATACATAAACCTGGGCATTAAAGACAGAGCAGTAGCAGAAGCTAGAGGTAATGAAGATGAGGTACCTGAGATGGGTGGTAGGATGCACACTCTGGGGCAGGTAAAGAAATGAGGAAATAAGTGCAGAAGCCACAGTAGCTGAAATTGCAGAAATGGTCAAGAACAGACTATGGTAGTTCAAGCACATGTGCAGGAAAGCAGAAGACAATTTGATAAAGAAGATTTGGGACAGACAGGAAGTAACCAAAAGGAAACAAGGGCATCCAGCAAAAAGGTGGATGGATTGTGTGAAAAAGACCTGTGACAGTCAGATATGTGTGTTAAGAAGGCAGGAGAGTGGCATTGAACTGGGCGAGATGGCAACAAGTAGCATGACATCCCGACCCCATGTAGAAAATGGGAAAAAGAGGGTTGATGATGATGATTTGTATTGCCATTTATACAGTTAAACATATGTTTACATATGTCTGTAAATATCTCAATAAGCATTCACTTACAGAGGAATTTGTTGTTGTCATGTGAAAACTTACATCTGGTTATTACAAATGTTCTAACAATATATGTCTAGATTGTCTAGTTTTTAAGATATAAAAATCTGTGAAAGTTTAGAAAAAACTATAGTTTCAGATTTGTGTGTTATATATATATATATATATATATATATATATATATATATATATATATATACATACTGAGCTAAGTGGAGGAGGGGCATTCACTACAACTCTGATCTGATATATATATATAACAATAAGAATCCTGTTTTTTGGCTTATTTATATTGGTTATTGCTTCTAGCAATTTTTATATAGCACTTTTTACTGCCTGTTGCATACTTTTTACTGTATTTGATTGCTATTAACTAATCTGCATGGTTAAACTAAAATTGTCTGCCTTACAGTGCCTGAGAAATAAGTTTTTTGCTGTCACTGTTTGTAAAGCTTTATAGCTAGTTTCACTGTATTTCACTGTGCTTTTTTATCTGCTTAAAAACTTTAATTTTGTGGCTCACTGCTGTGATACACATTTCTGTAGTGTTTACTGTTACTAAAGGAGTGTAGGCTACTAGCTTTAGTATTGGTTCCCACCCTCTCTCCCTGTTGGTGTCTTGCTGTTATTCTTGGTGGCTTTGCAGATGCCCGCCCCTACTGTAAATCTGATCTGGGTCACTCCTCCCAGCCTAGTGTCATTAGCTCATTCTACCTAATAGAGAGAGAACATCTGAGAAGGCCAACCCACTTAATTTCTTTCCTTCTATTCCTCCTTTCTCCTTTTCTTAAAAAAAAGAAAAAACGAAATTGCCTGAATCTCCTTGTGTTCTGACTGTGCTTCTCAAACATTTTAGAAATATAGAGTATATTTTAATGCATTTATTAAAACTGTATTTGTCTTAATATTGCTACAAGTCAAGTGCTCTAGGTTGCACTGCATCTGAATTGTTTTAGTGCGTTTTAACTGCTTTTCTGTATATATAGACTTTTCTGTATATGTAGACTAGCTACTCATTCTACTGTATTACTGCCTCTTAAATTGGTTTTCATTGTGCACTTGCCTTGCTTCATTTAAAAAGCTTTAAATTGCTACTTTTATAGAGTTTTAATTGCATTTACTGTTTAGGGCTACACACTCAAGTGTGTTAGCCATTTCTGTGTTTATTTACTGTATTACATTGTTTAGCCTGTTTTAACCAAAAAAAAAAAACAAACAAACAAAAAAAATACTATCTTGTTTGCTCGTTTCCTGCCTTTCCTAGCTTGTATAGTCCAGATCCCAGGCTTTGCTGGTTTCAGGACTTTATTTTCTGTGTTCAGAGCTATCCAGACCTTGCTGTGGTAGAGGGAAGTCGTACTGCTTACCAGTGGGAGTGGCGAGCATTGTACTGCCTATCTAACACTAGAGGAGTGGTTTCCAGCTCTGAAATTGTAATTTTATTAGACATTTTGGGCTGATTTCTATCCCTTTCAACTTTCTGGCTTAAAAACATGTGTGTTTGTGCATTTTTAGTATTGTGCAGCACTGCGGAGCTACACTTAAACTATTCTAGGTGCCAGAAAGTCTGCTCTTCATATTTTTCCTTAGAACTAGCTGGTTTCTCAGTAGTAGCACTAAAATATGACCCCTGTGACTAAAACTTGCTCTAGAACCTGCTGGAAAACTACTAGGAAGCCTTAAACTTATACAAGCACTCATCTCGCCTTGTCAGTAAGGAGAAATTAATCATAGGCACTAAACAGCCTATAATTGCAAAGGTAAGGGAAAATGGCTATTGTACTTTACAAAAAAAGCACCTAAACAGGCATATCCAAGGGTCAGCTTCCAGTGATTTGTCCTCTCCACCTGGTGAATCTGAGCATACTGGGGCAATGCAGCAACTGCCTCATGTACACAGACAACCCTCTCCTCCTACCACCCAACACTACAACCTGTGAGAGATACACTTACATAGCTAAACTGGAAACAAAGCTCTCTCCAGCCAAGATTGTGCTAGACAGTCAAGAGAAGAAGGTTAACACCTGCACTACACCTCAAGCAACACATAGCCCTTCAAAACCCACACAATTAACACCCACACATAGCAACACTAAACCCACATATGCAAAAGCCCTTAACATTAACCTGCCCAAGCAACTAGGACCTCTGAAGCTGAAACACAAACAAACACCAGTCACAACCAAAGTGACACATAGCTCACAACACCAGTGTACCACCCAACAACAGCCCCTAAGGCAAGACAACGTACCCAACACTTTAGTCATAGGAGACTCTATAGTCAGGCACACTGATGTCCCATTCACCAGGCTGAGCAAGGAGAAAATTATAGTCAGCTGCCTGTCGGGTGCCAGGATCTGCCACATAACGCATGCACTCAAGTCACTCCACAACAAGTACAAATATGACTCTGTCATTGTCCATGTTGGAGTGAATGACTTGAGATGTACCACCCTGGGATACATGAAGAGAGACATGGAAGAGCTCTCAGATCATGTGGCCCAGGCAGGTGTGACCCTAGCCCTGAGTAGAATCCTGCCTTCACCCAGAATGATACCACAGTATAAGGACAAAATGATTGACTTCAGTTGGCTAAGCTTCTGGTGTCATTCAAAGGGGATCCAGTATCTGTCTGCCTGGGACAACATGATCGACAAACCATGATGCTTTGCCAAAGATGGTCTGCACCTGTGACCCCTGGGATTCAGGTTACTGGCTAAAGTTCTTGCCATCCCTATAGTGCCTTTTTTAGGCAAGGTTTAAAGGACAAAACCACCACCGTAACAGATACAAGCATGCAAAATCTGAAGGTAATGCTACTCAATGCTAGAAGTCTAAACCTCAAAATGCACTCTCTCAAGGCACTCCTAAAAATGGAGAACATTGATATCTGTGCAGTAACTGAGACCTGGTTCAATACTCCAGAGAGCACCCCTGCAGTACCAGGCAACAACTCTTACCAGACTTTTCGGCCAACAAACCAAGACCAAAACACCAAAGGTGGAGGAGTGTCTATATTCACCAAGGATATTCACACCTCCAGGCTGGTTGCCCAACACAATGCATCTGAAATTCTCCAGGTGCAACTAACACTAAGTAAGACAGCAATCCAAATTGTAGCTTGCTACAGATCCCCCCACCATGCCTCAAGATTCTCACTACACCTTTCTAAATATATTGGAAAATATTAAGATACAACCAAACACCCTAATACTGGGTGATTTCAACTACCCTGCCATATGCAGAAATCAAACTGATTGTCTGGTAGTCCAGAAAATCACTCTACAGACTTTGGTATTCTTTTGCAAGAAAGGAAACAGACTACTGGAGTTTATAAAATTGGCGGATATACTATGCTTTTTTATAGAAAAGCATAGTAAATCTGCAGAAAGCAGACATCAGGAAAGGAAAAAGAGGGCATTCCCATCAACTGATGTCACAAAGACATCACAAAATGTGTGGCACTTGGATAAGAGAGGGGGCAGAAATGGGCGGAGTTACGGGTGATACCCCCTTGCATGGCCTTGGTCCGATTTTAGCCACAAGAAACGTGGTAACCCTATCTTTAGGTTTTATTTCATATAGCATTTTTAATACTAAAGGTTTCATAAATAAAATGTGAGTTATTTCTAGAGGTTATTTTTCAATGTGATTTGCACCAAAGAATTTTAATTGCAAAAATGCATGCACACTAAACAGTTACATAAATGTAGGTATAGGGATTGTAGAGTTTAGATGTATTAAATAGTAAATGTTTTGCTTGTTCTGGAAGATAAACTAAGGGAAAAAAAGTATTTTATGTGTCTAAATGGGCTCTTAGATATTGCAAAGTTCACTTGGATTTGACTGGATTTGATTTACTATATTTTCAATGAGGACAAAACTAACAGTGTTTAGATTTCTTGGTAAAATGTGATTTTATAGACTGCACTTGATAGGAAAATAGTCAACACAGAGGTTACATGTTTCATTCTTTTATTCAAGTGAAACAATCTAGTTATATAGAGGATGATTTATGATCTTTAAAACACCAGAATATTCAATTAGGTCACTTAGTGTGGTCACAGAAGAGACTCTTTGAATTAACATTATTGCCAAGGGGAAAAAAAACGTGCAAGTGTAAATTCTTTGTCAAAGCTGTTTTTACTGAATTCACATTTTCCTTATTGTTATGAGGTGAATATCCCAGGTAAACTGAAATCAGCAGTAGATTTAATGAATCAGTATTGCAAGAGGGAAAGGTTTGTTCATTGGTGTATGGCATTTAAACACAGTTATTATAGCAATAACCCACCCCTGGGTGTGGGTAATGCTGGATTTACCCACAGTTGGCGTAGTTTGGTCCCGAGGGCGAAGCCCGAGGGACCAAACAAAGCCAACCGTGGGTAAATCCAGCATTACCCACACCCAGAAGTGGGTTATTGCTATTATACAATGACATTATTTAAGAAAAGAAATAATTAGTTTTCTTAAATAATGGCATTGTATAATGCCTCTTTACTGCCCTTCCGCAGCTGTCTGGTATTCTGCGGCAGTTCTGATGTACTGCGCGCCTGCGCAGTACATCAGAGCTGTGGGCAAAAGCAACGGAGAAAGCAAGATCTCCGTTGCTTTTTTTAAAACACTGTCTCGCTATGTTAAATGGGTTTAACATAGCGAGACAGCTTTAAAATAAGCAACGGAGATCTCCGTTGCTTATTTTAAAGCTGTCTCGCTATGTTAAACCCATTTAATATAGTGAGACAGCTTTAAAAAAAAAAAGCAACGGAGATGGCAAGATCTCCGTTGCTTTTTACACACTGTGTCGCTATGTTAAAGGAGTTTAACATAGCGAGACAGCTTTAAAAAAAGCAACGGAGATCTCCGTTGCTTTTTTTAAACCTGTGTCGCTATGTTAAACTCTTTTAACATAGCGAGACAGTGTTTTATACTAATGGAAAAAGTCCGGGCGACTGGACCTTTTTCCGTTAGTATATTGAGGGATTTACAACGGGCACGCTGGTTGAGCTGGCCAATCAGCGTGCACGTTTTAGGGGAGGCATTGTATAATTACTAATATGCTTTCCCAGGGAGGAAGCTTAAAGAAAAGACAGGTATGTCTCCAAAGCCACATAAAAAATAATTATCTACTAACCACAGGAATTAATTCACTGCCTTCACAAGACGCAAACAAAAGTCTAGGAAAGACATCACCGTTCTAATTTCAGTGCAGTACATATGCAATATTTCACTTTTGTATATTACTAATGTACCTTGAGTATGTCGGGTCACATTTTAAATATCAACAATATATTCAACTGCTGCTGTAAATTTTATTAAGGTCCACATGTTTATGTGTACTTTTAAGAGTATTGCAAGCTCCTGGCATCCCATGTGGGGAGATGTGCTCCTCATAATGCCAAATTTTAATTTTGTAACTCTGAGGTTACATTACCATACAGAAAACAGAGAAAAACAGTTTTGCAGCAAATCTATTTTTTCACTTGGTTTTGTTACCCTACAATTAGAACATTAATGTAGGTGGTAGCGTGAGTGTGTGTGTGTGTGTGTGTGTGTGTGGTGGTGGGGGGTTACTGATTTGCATGTTTTCTGTCGTTCTTACCCTATAGTGTTTTATATGTTTATTGAAAGCAATTTTTTATTCATAGAATTTTGTGTTTTTCAGTCTTTTGTGCTCAGTTATATTTCAGCCAAATTTGCTTTGGGATTATAAATGATGTCTTATATCACTTGTAGGTTTACATCACATGGGATTCATAAACAGCTGCACAAAATTACCTCCAGAAATATATGCAAGGTAAGTTTGTCCTGCTGTGTTCTCAGATTCAGTACCCACAGTTCTACTGTAGACATATGAAATTTTCATGTGAACAAGACTCTGCTTCTGCTTATGTAATTTAACATGTATTAATAATCTATACTTCCCTCTATAACCGTGCAAGTCTATATAGCAGCCCTTTTCAGTGTCACTGGACATCCTATTTCCTTACTACAGTTATAATATGTTAAATCTCCTCCCACATACCTGCTTCTCTCCTTCACTTCCTCATTAATACATTTACTACCTTTGATCACTCTTAAAACTATTCGGGTCTATATTAGAACACCGAACATTCAAAATTTCGAGTGTTCTAATATCGACCCGGTTTCAATGAACACTGTAAATAACAAAGAAACAGAAAACTGAATTTTTTCCTAGGGAAAGAATTCGGTTGTCCGTTTCTGTTGCTTCGGTATTTTCAGTGCTGTGTTGGAAAATTACGGGTTGGGTTCAGGTAAGTGTATGATTGTGTTGATGTCAGGGTTAGGTGAGTTAGGGTTAGGGCGCGGGTCAGGTAAGTGTGCGATTGTGTGGACGTGAGGGTTAGGGTGGGGTAGGTAAGTTAGGGTAGGGCACTGGTGAGGTCACTGTGCAACAGTGACGGACGTTAGGGTTAGAGTTTGGGTTAAGGTAAGTGGATAGTTAGTGGTGTATGTATAGTTTAGTGTAGGGTTAGGTGTAAGAGTTTAGGAGTATGTGTGTGGATTGCTGTTGGTGTGCTTGTGTTGTGTGTATGTGTTTTGGAACAGCAAATTTTTTCCCTAGGAAAAAATTCACTGTTCTGTATGTTCGATGTTTTAAATTTTCGATTGATAGAGTTCGATATTAGAACACTCGAAATTTTGAAAGTTCGGTGTTCTAATATAGACCCAACTATTCACCCCTGACTTTCAAATTTGATATATAGCGAATCAACTATGCTATGCTATGCCGTGCCATACTATGATGTTTCATGCTATGATTTGCTGTGCTATGCTATGCTTTGTTAGCTATTAACAACGTTTCTGTAATACCCGCATTACCTCTGTAATCCTCTAAGTACTCAGCATAATGCACAAGTTGTCATCAAGACTTTCCAATGTTACAGTTATTATTCTTCTCTCTTTTCTCTTCCTTTTCCCTTTTCTGCCCTCCTTCTTTTGGTTTCGAAAAGCTTGCATTTTCAGTCCTATTCTCATTCTCTGCCTTACTTGCCACTCTGACTTGAATCAGTTTTGTTCTAGCCCACTTGCCATTTTCTTAGTTAAAACATATTTTCAAGGTGAATATTGACAGATAGTTGCCAATGGTAGAGAATGGCGCTCTGAGTATAACACTATGAGAAACAAATGTCATCCTTTATGAAAGTTGGTATCTCAAGTCTCACTTCTTCCTGGCTCAGTTGCACTAGCTTACTCATTTTTGTTAACTCTAACCCTGAACCTACTACTGTACTTACGCATTACCATACAAAATCCTCTTCCCTTACCATTACACAAAATACTCGCACACACTTCCTATACAGTAGCACACAAACACAAGACTAAACTATCCTTTTGCATAGACTTTTAATAAACCCTAATCCACAAACACTCATATACATACTCCCATTGCTAATACTGAAACTTTCAGTATATCCCACAGTTTTGGCATTGAAAACAAACAACCACTTATCGTAACCCAAAGCATATCCCTTGCACAAAATGGAATGGTGATCATGTCTCCATTTATAAACCCTGAACTTGAACTTTAAGAATGTATGAGACAAACTCAGCAGTAGGCAGAGTGAAGTACAACAATATATATATATATATATATATATATATATATATATATATATATATATATATACATGCACACACACACATATATATATATATATATATATATATATATATATATATATATACATATATATATATATATATATATATATATATATATATATATATATATATATATATATATATTTATATGGTTTGCTATTAAAATGTTGAAAATTAAAATTATTTTAATTCGAAACTCCAAAATAAAAAAAAGTCAAAATGCACAACACAGCACAATGTTGAATCAGCTGAATTAATTCAGCAGATTCGACATTATTGCCGAACACATGATGTGACATCCATATAGGAGCTCAGGTAAAGGAAACTCCTATACCTAACATTACATTTTTGCAGGGGGACAAGCCCTCCTCCACCCCTCACATCTCCTGCTAACTATATATTATAACTCTGAGATCACACTACAGTGAGGAAAGGGATGAATTTCCCACACCTCACTGTACTACAATCTCTGTACATTAATTTGAGTTTATATCAGCAAATGCATTGTGCATTTGCTGATATAAACTTTCACACATGGGGTGTGTTTGGCAAGATGGAAATTCGAACATCCATGTTTCGAGTTTCCATCTGCGAATCATTCTGCGTTCCACCTTTTGATAGTAAACACATATATATTCTGATGGGCAAAAGCCATGTAGCTTATAAGTGAATGCCTCTATATTTGCTGATATTAAACTGTAGCTTAAGTAATATTAACGAACATATTCAAGTAGTCATAACTCAAACAGATTGAGAAAAAGAGAAAGAGAGAAATAGAGTGAGATAAAGCAACAGGATAGAGGGTAAAGGGATGCATGCCTAATCTTGTGAGCTGGCCATGCCTGCATGGTCTACTTAACAATGTTTGCAGGTGCTGGTGCACGTGTTACATGCACATTTGCACCTAGCTGTCCAGCTGCAATGGATAAGTAACATGAAACTTCTCTCTGCTCAGGCGTGTCTTTTATTCACCTATATTAGGTCAGACAAAACATAATGGCAACAAGTATGAACCCTATGCACACGTAATTTTGAGAACTCCAGATAACAGTCTGAAATAAGAGACAGAGAAAAATGAAAAAAAGTAGCTTATAAGGAGCGAAGATGTATACTGGCAAATGTGGAAGCTGTTGGTGTGAGTACTGTACAGGCCTCATGGCAAAGGATATTAGAAGACATGTTTTGGTATAATCAAGACCGCCTAGTATCCATTTTGATGAATTATGAATTACGCAAGCCAAAATGAATTCACTATTTTCTGAGGCTCAGGCTGCATAGTTACTTGATGGGGACTCTGGTTGACTAGCACAGCATTTCTATGTGTAATGTGCTTGTACATATGAAAAAAAATCTAGAGAAACTCTTTTTTTAAGAAAGAGAAGTTGTACTGTTTAAAAAGACATCTACTATATTGAGTGCATGACAAATGGTTGCACAGAAGGGCTCAGATTTATATTTTGTGTTTGAAGAATATATCAAAATAAAAGTTAAGACATGAAAGAATTGTTTAATAACCTTATTACTGTAATACAATATTTGAAGCTGCTTAATTTCTTTTTTTCTTATATCAAATAAAACTAGCAAATATTGACGGCCTAAATATGTTTCATAGGTAATATTGCTAAAGTGGTGATCAAATATTCATAAACTGGTTTGTGCAATTAAGAGCTGAATGCAAATAAATGATTTTTGTGCAAAGAGAAACTTGCATATTCTGGAGAGGTAGTTAAGTGAGATACCCGAGTAATAAAATGGTGGACGGTATTGATTGTGCTGGTACTTTTAACACCAGTGCAGAAGTCTGATCAACATATGTGTAATTCTAGAGTTGTGTTATGATTATACTCATTTTGATGGCACAAGAAATATATTGAGTTTACTTGCAAATGAGCCTAAAACATATACCTGGTCGCAGTTCTGTGCCACCAGAAAAGGCGAAATCTAAAATATTTTAAATCAAACATTTTGTGGAAACCAAACCCCCTTGAAGCCAAAGCCATATGCACTAACTAAATGTTTTAAATGTCACAAGACAGTTCAAAGAGAAGGTGAGGTGCCTTACAAAGAGCAGGGTTACATACATTTGAAGAGCAGTGCCAGTTTCAGCAGGGACTGACTGAGACAATGAGACACAAGCTGATGAGTTGTACATATTGTAAGGACAAACGATTACTGTATAAATCAAATTTAACCATAGGCAAAGCATTACAAAGACAATATCCCTGGAAGCTGCTTTAATATGCCAAAGCAGAAACTGCATCAAAAATAAAATCTGAAGGTACTGTTATCTCAGTTTCAGGTATAATGAATTTTAAGTATAAACATTTAATTAACACATGCAATCTAAGAAGAATTTAAATAACATAAGGTATACTCTGAGATGATCTGGTGTGCAGATGTCTTAATTTAGTGCTTTTGATCTAGTCCAAGAACTTTATATTTTAATTTGCAGTGACTGAACTGTAAACCATTTTATACCAGTAATACTGGTTTTGATATAGCTAAATTAACTGCCTGGTGCTTTTGGATTGATTTTCTATCTCCATTTGTACCCAGTTGCGGTTATCTTGTTTTGTAAGGAGCATGTTGCATAGTAAAATAACATCAGGCCAGTGAAGCACAATAGAAGCCTTTTATTGGTGTAGGAGATAAAATGGGCCACATTTTCTACAGTGTTCCAGGAGGTACTGCCAGAGACTAAATCCCTGAACCACATAGGTGAAATAAATCAATGGGAAGTAGCTGCAGTGAATGAAAAAATGAAACAACAATATAGAGTATTGCAAGAGCATAGATAACTGATTAAAGATAATTCCAGCCAGACAGAATAACTACTGCTGAAATAAAAAGCTGTAGATAAAGGTAGACAATATGGAAAAAAGAGTACACAGAAACAGCTTACATTTGTTCAGGCTACCACAGAGTGCACTGTCTGGAACCTATTGCCTTTGTTAAAAAAAAGAACCAGTATTTCTCCTGGAAGCACTCTACCACTCTTGTGTCTGAACGTATACTTTTCTAATATACTTTTCATTGCTATGAGAACTTCTTCAAATGCCCCACATTCTAGCATGACCATATCACCGGGCAGGCATAAGACTTCAAAAGTAGTCAAATGTATGGTGCCCTTTTGAAACACCTGTGGAGTGAGTGATCGCACAAGGGGCATGGGTAATGCACCTAGGAGCTATTGTGTACTTATTGACAGGTAACAGTCCCTAACATTGTCACCCTCCCAGGCAATTGATTTAACTACATCCAAACCAGTATTGCTGCTATAAAATGGTGACATAAATATTCTCCCAGCCTGTGGCATTAAGCACCCAAACTGCTATTTGAACTCGGGTCACCACTACAGTAGTAGGGCTTTGTCGTTCTATTCCATTTGCATAGGCTGTCTTATTTTAAAATTATGTGGCTAGACAAGAGATGTTGAAAGCTGGTCAGGAATTAATGGCAGCCTGTAGGAAAATGGGAGTGGTAGTTGTTTTTCCCCTGATAATAGTAGAGCACACCTTAACAAACAGAAGCTAATCCGCTGTGGTACAGCGGTAGCATTGTTGCCTCACAGCAAGCGGTTCTCCTGTTCCATTCTTTGCTGGAGTGCCTTCTGTGTGGAGACTGCATGTCCTCCCCATGTTCGAGTGGCCTCTGAAAGACATACGTGAATGGGCATGCCTTCGCTGAAGGTTGGGCATTGGGCTGACAACTCGGCACCATAAAAAAGTCTACCGCCAATCATTAGAGGACTGGAGTTCCACTGTGGCGACCCCTAACAGGGAAAAGCCAAAAAGACAAACAAACACGTTAACAAACAGAAGCCCCTGGATTCTCTAAAACTTGCACGGCATGCAAGATCGGTGCAGTAGCTCAAACAGGCAATATGCCTGCCATGCGATCCAGGAACAGCCTGCAGGGGCGTGCATGAGCGCTCCTGCACTAGTCCTGCACAGACTAAGCCCCTGTATGCGAATCACCCCATTTTCTGGAGAAATCCATGCAAATGAGGTGATTTTGCAATCCAGGAAGCTTGCAACCATTCGTGCAGGACTAGTGCTATCTGCAGAAACGTACTTGGTTAGTAACTGAGTACATTTCTGCAAAATCCAAAACGGAGCTGTGACAGCTCCAAATAAAGGCTGCATATCATGTAGGAAGCATGCCAATGGCCAAGTATAAGGCCATTGACATTGCAAACAGTAAAAAAAATACAAAAAGCAACATTTATTTTTTATAGCCTATCTCGGCTGTTTAAGCGTAGGGCAGGGTCGTGCAAATGGGATCGGGGGGAAAATAACAAAATGAACCTAAATTAAGCATTCTAACTAAAATCAGTATACTGCCATGCAAGTCAATGGCAGGCAGAAGACAACATGGCCAGTGAGTAGTGATTGCTAAGAGGGTGGTTCAGTGTGTGACATGTAACTATGCATTTGCAGGCAATCCTATGCAAATGAGGGGAGGGATAGTGAATCCCAGTTTTCCCCAGCATGTGAGTCAGGTCCCAACAGTGTAAGAGTAGAAATAGCTTGGTGCAAGCCTAGGAGTTAGGTGACATCATGGGGGGTGTGTGTCAGGCATACTGTAAGTGGATTGGAGTCTTGTGGCTTGGGTTTGCTCCTAGCTTAGCACAGCAAAGCTAGGGGGTGTGTCTAAACCTGCCTAGCACTCTTTACAATGCCTAAGCAGGTGTGCACTGCACACCGGGTTTTAAAGGCAGAAAATAAAAGTCGAACCAGGAAATAGCAGCAGTGTGCACAGTTGTGCACTCTGTTTGCATGGTGTGCCCCTGTGCTTAAACAGGAAGGCAATGGGAAGGGAAAACAGCAGTAAGAAGGTAACCAAGGAGAACTAGCATAGCTGGCAGGTGAAATGTATCAAAATCAGCCAATTACACAGGCAGCAGACTAGCCCACCCCAGGACACTACTATAAACTATGCAAACACCTTCCCCTCTGGTTTTTCCCACACTCTACACCACCGGTGTATACAAGCGGGGAAATTTTAACAAACAAACTTACAAAATGAGAAAGGCTGCAGCAGGCAACATAGAACAACATGTGGAAGAGGCTGAGGGTGGTGAGGATGTGAATGCTGCTGATCAACCCACAGTGAGGAGATAGAGAAGAGTGTACAGACCCAGAGTAACCTTCCAGGGGCTACATGAGCTGAAGATAGTGGAGCGCTATAGGGTGGACAGAAACCTCCTACAGCAAATTGTTCAGCTGTGCCTGCCACACCTGACATACCAAACTGATTGAGGGGAACCCATTCCAGTGGATATCAAGGTATGTGTAGGCCTAGGAATACTAGCCACAGGTACCTCAACTGGGGATATCATGGGAATCTCAGAGGCATCAGCATCCAGAGTATTCCACCAGTTCCTGGATGCAATGCCAGCACATGCCAGTGAGCATGTATATTTCCCCTACACCCGTGAGGTGTTGGCCAGCAATATGTGTCTCTTCCACCAAATAGCAGAATACCCTGAGGTAGTGGGTGCTATAGACTACATGCACATATGCATCAAAGCACTACCTGGTGATCAGGGTAGGGCCTACATCAACCGCAGAGGTGTCCCCTCCATCAACTGCCAGGTCATCTGTGATGCCCAGGGCATTATAATGAATGTGTGTGCTGGCTGCCCTGGAAGCTATGGCGATTCCCACATATGGCATCTGATGCAGCTGTACCAGAGATTTTCCAATGGGGATATCCCCTATGGTCTCCTAGTGGGGGATGTCGGTTACACACTAGAGCCATGGCTGATGGCACCCATCAGAAATGCACACACCTGAACAAGAACACCATAATGAGGCACACACAAAGACCATACTTATAATAGAGCATGTGTTTGGGATGCTCAGGTCATGGTTCCGGTGTCTGGACACATCTGGTGGAGCCTTGCAGTACTCATCAGCTACATGTACACAAATTATTATGGTATGTGCCATGCTACACAATATGATCCTGTGTAAACAGCTGCAGCAGGAACAGCATGGGGTAGGGCCACACAGCTCCCCACCAATGCCAAGGCCTGCACAGGCACAGAGTGACACAGAGGCGGAACAACCCAAGCCTGCCCCAGTAGGCAGATGGAGGTGTGCCCAGTATGCTGAGGCTGCGGCAAAGAGACAACGCATAGCACATACACTGACACAGTAGCGACCCAGGAATGACACCTCTCTCTGCCTCGCACATATAGTGAAAGGGATACCAAACATGACACTACCTGTGCTCAACCATGTATAGGGAGTGTACTATGTGCATCCAACATAGGCAGCCCTCCAGCACCATCCACAATCTTGGCACACCCAGAAGATAAGTCAATCAACCTACAAAAAGCCAAATGGAGTAGAATGTGTTGTTACCTGTATCTATGGTATGGATGTGAACATGCAAGGGAATTGGGTGACTGAATGTTATGGCAGCAGAAAGTAGACACCCATAGTGGCACCATAACATCTGTAATACATACTGGAGTCACCATAGTAGCCAGTACTACACAGGGTGACAAAACCCACTGCAGGAAATGTGCTGGGAGACAGATGTGTCCATATGACTCAGACATGCCAGCTAGGAAGGTTCACATACCCAACAACAGTCCCAGCCAGCAGGACACATGTAGACAAACCCAAACAGAGCCTGTGCCATGGCCTCTGAATGATGCTTATGGGTAAACCCCACCCCAAGGCCTACACAGACAGACTACAGCAGGTCAGGCAGTGGGATGTTAATTCTGAAGGGTAGGAAGTCAGACACTAATATGTAGGGCAAACAAAGCTATGATCTGAGGTACACTGGTATGCCTCTAGTCAGCATGATAAGTAAGAATATAGAATGAAATGGAATACCTGCCATACTAGTACAGTCCTAGCAAATGTATACAAGTGTCAGGTGTGCCCTCCCAGCCTATGTAGTAATGTAATAACAGTCAGGTTTGACCCCCAATCCTGTGTCGAAATATAGAAATAGTCATGTGTGCCCTCACCCTACATAGAAATGTAGTAACAGTCAGGTGTGCCCCCCAATTCTGTGTAGAAATATAGAAATAGTCAGGTGTGCCCCCATCCTATGCAGAAATGTAGTAATAGTCAATGGCAAATGATTGATGGATACCCTGCAGAAACAGCATGCTACCTATAGGTGTAAAACACAAAGGTCAGCACTGCAGTACAAACTACCTGGACTCAATCCACACATTCAATAGAGATGGGCATACTGGGCATGCTCACACACTTAAACACATGAAGGCCATGTCTGCAAACACCAGTGGACCACACATATCTGGCAGTTAGTGCAGACACTCCTCAGTATGCACCACTCATGCTTTGTACACACAGTGGATAGGAATACAGACATATATGTAAGGACAACAGACTATAATAATCCAAAGGTAAACGTACATAGATGTGTGGAAGAGGGTGACTTTGACAAAGAGCCATCCAGGCCTGTCCCACCCAGCACACAGCCAAAGTGCCACAACCACATGAGGTTCAGATGTCACTCACCACAGATACTAGCCACCGGTATCTGTCAGCAGTACAGACTATGTGGTACACGTGCTAGCTGTGCCACATGATTGTACAAAGAAGTAGTCATCTAGCAGCTGTATACACGTACCTGTGTAATATGACCCTGTTTGTGCCCACATGTGGTGTATCACCATCTAGATGAATGGGTTATGGCCCATGCAAGCACTCTGCCCTCCCCATAGCCCTACTATGACAAGCCTGCTGAGGTCATCCACTGTGAAATGCACCTTTGGGAGAGTTGTAGCCCAGTAATCTCCATGGAGCGTCCCATAACTGCTTACTGCTGTAGTTTGAAAAACCAATTAGGTAGGAGTTCAATCCCAGACATGGTAGCTGTGTGTGTGTGTGTGTGTGTGTGTGTGTGTGTGTGTGTGTGTGTGTGTGTGTGTGTGTGTGTGTGTGTGTGTTTGCCTGTGTAGAGAGCAATGCTTTTTAGGGTAGTCACATTCCCTACAATTCAAATGCTCTACTTTGGCAAGGCTGCTGATGTCATCCACCTACAAATACACCTCTGGGAAGATTGTAGCCCAGTAATCTGCATAGTGCATCCTATAACTGCGTACTGCTGTAGTGTGATGAAATAGTTACATAGGAGTTATAATCCCAGACTTGGCATGTGTGTGTGTGTCTGTTTGTGTAGAGATCAATGCTTTTTAGGGTAGTCACAATACCTACAATTCAAATGCTCTACTTTGGCAAGGCTGCTGATGTCATCCACCTAGAAATATACCTCTGTGAAGGTTGTAGCCCAGTAATCTCCATAGCACATCCTATAACTGTGAACTGCTGTAGTGTGGTAAAATAGTTCGGTAGGAGTTCTAATCCCAGACTTGGCAAGTGTGTCTGTGTATAGAGCAATACTTTTAAGGGTAGTCACACTTCCTAAAATTCAAATGTTTTACTTTGGCAAGGCTGCTGATGTCATCCACCTAGAAATACACCTCTGGGAAAATTGTAGCCCAGTAATCTCCATAGCACATCCTATAGCTGTGTACTGCTGTAGTATGATAAATTAGTTAGATAGGAGTTATAATCCCAGACTTGGCAAGTGTGTGTGTGCCAGTTTGTGTATGTGTCTGTCCGACTCTGTCTGTGAAGAGAGCAATGCTTTTTAGGGTAGTCGCACTCCATACAATTCAAATGCTCTACTTTGGTAAGACTGCTGATGTCATCCACCTAGAGATACACCTCTGGGAAGGATGTAGCCCAGTAATCTCCGTAGTGCTTGCCATAACTGTGTACTGCTTTAGTGTGATATAGAACTCTGGTAGGGTTCCATTCCCACCCATGGCAGTTCTGGATGTTTTGTGTGTGTTTCAATGTCTGTGTATGGAGCAATGCATTTTAGGCTTGTCACACTCAATACATTTCAAATGCCTTACTTTGGATATCCTGCTGATGTCATCCAATGTGAAATACACCTTTGGGGAAGGCATTCTGCAGTAATCCCTGTGGTGTGTCCTGTAACAGCTTCATGCTGTAGTGTGATATACACCTCTGTTAGGGGTTTCATACCCACACATTTTGGTTGTGGATGTTTTGTGTGTGTTTCAATGTCTGTGTAGGGAGCAATGCATTTTAGCCTAGCCACACTCACTACAATTCAAATGTCTTACTTTGGCAATCCTGCTGATGTCATCCAATGTGAAATACACCTTTGGGGAAGGAGTACTCCAGTAATATTTGTTGTGCATACTATAACTGCGTAGTGCTGTAGTGTAATAAACTAGTTAGGTAGGAGTTCTAATCCCAAAAAGGAAAGGTGTGTCAGTGTTTGTAACTTGTATCCTGTGTGTAGGTGGTTATGAGTGTGTGACATCTGGGCCCAATGTGGAACCGGTTTTGCAATTTTCTTATATGATGGCCCTAGTATATATCACAATGTCCACCGTACAGGGATAACAGTTGTGAAATAGCTGAGAGGATGGGGTGCAAATCCATACCCATATATGTAACATCAAGACCAGGTAAACAAAGTTAGCAACCTAGTATTACCCAGAGAACACTCTCAACCCATGTCTCATACACACACGTGTCCAGGCAACAGTCACTATATTGGTAGTGCACTGCATATTGCTGACTGATAGTAACTATGGAGTGATTGCAATGGGATACAGAGGGCATGGCACCCTGTCCATCTGTACAATAGACACGTACATGCAGACAGTGCCCCTTCGCCATGTTCCCCACTGGACACCTGCAACACCTGTGGTGCCATCAAATGTAACCCACAAAGGACATACCATGCCAGAAAACATGCCCTGTATGGACAGATGCCACTGACACCAGAGAATGCCGTTAGAATGCTATCAATGTAGGTCCAGGGTAAACCTGCTGTCCATTACCAGTTCCCACCACATGAGGCCAGGATTGGCACATCTGATGATAATCTGTGTACACAACATGCGCCAGATACCCCAGGTACAACTCCACATGTCACTGTACATGCATGTGGGAGGTGTGCACATCACAGACACTGTCCATGTCATGGACTAAGGAACACATACATGGCAAGCAATGCACAACATTGTCCTCATGCAATAGTTACCCAGGTGACTGGATGGTGAATACAATACCCACCTGTGTGAGCAAATCCAGAAACTACACCCCTGAGCCACAATGCAGACCATTGTCATGTGACCTGATGCCAAGGTATACCCATCACCTAGCATTGTATAGCCATCTGGCACAGTTGACCACTACACACCCATGAATCAATGCACCTATGCATGTCAGTACTGGCACTGTGTGTGTGTGTGTGTGTGTGTGTGTGTGTGTGTGTGTGTGTGTGTGTGTGTGTGTGTGTGTGTGTGTGTTGAAGATGCGTATGATCACAGTCACACTCACTACAACCCCCGTTGGCATACTGATGCATGCTTTCTGATGTCAGACACCTCCCCATACCCTTTGCCCATATAACCTCCATATGACCCCTGCGGTGCATGTGATACCTACACAGTAATGTGTTGTGGCAATCTCACTAGTGATGAGTTGTATTCCTGGGCCAGCCAAGTGTGTCTGTGTGTGTGCATCCCTGTGAGAGTGTGGCTGTGTTGTCACTGTCACCTGTATATGCGGACAGGCACGTGTACTACACCTACTGTATAACTACCATATCCCTGTTGCTGATGTCACTCACCATCGCATATATGTTCTGAGAGCTCCTCACCAAGTAACCTATGTGGTGCACCCAATAACTGCATGGAAATGTGATAGTACTGCATAGTTGGTAGGGGTTTGATACCCTGTGCTGGTAGGTGTGTGACACAAACATGCTTAGGTTTTACTCTCCCACCCCTCCCTGACTTGTCTTTGACTCTGTCTGCCTCTCTCAATCCCTCTCTGGTGGATGTGGAGACCTACACCTGCTTTGCTTAGGCAGCAGCATGTGTATTTTAATTGATGCTTATGATCAGCTGATGGCCTCTGCAAGAATTGCAGCCCTCTTCTAGCTGATTGCATGTGGAACAGCTGTGGTAACATTCCCATAGCCAATTGCATGGAAACACACTCCAATATCTATGAACATCATGTTGGTGTTGGGCCTTTCCATTCATGTGAGCAGGAACTCGATCTGTTGTTTGGTAAACAGCATCACAGATGTATTGTGGATTTACCTCTAACAACATACACTGTGGAAACAGGGCAACACACAGGAGGAGGATGTACCTGACCTGACTACAGACTGCAAGTGCTGCTATACTGCATTTGGAATAATGTTGTTTTAACAGGGTGTGTGTGGATGTGGCTGTCCTACATGTTGCAATACCTGCCATGTCAGTGCTCTGTGTATGAGGAATCCTCATCTGTAGGGTCATCTGCAGACTGGGCAGTATGTGGTGCCTTTGGTTTCATGTGTTACCCACAGATCACCTAATTGTGAACTGCAAAAGGTAGTGTGAGGATTGCAGTCTGTAGGTGGTGGAACAGTGACAGTTACTGACTTCATATCCCTCATAGGACATATGTTGCAACAAACCCTGTTACAACAGTAAATGTATGAGTTTATTACAGCAACATGTCAATATTGGCCTTGTGTATGTGCTTCCAGCCACACCTCTGTCAATCTTTGTACATATGGCAAGCATTAAGAGGTGCATATGTGCTGTACACCATAATTAGTGACATCATATCTCATAACAAGCCAGTGAGATATCAGACTGCTACACATGTTATGTACAGTAGGGATTATATTTGATGACATAACCTGGACATTCTGTGGTTGTGTGTACAGTACTGAGGTCTGTGTACTTGTGGTGAATGTCGATAGTGTGTATAATGTTAATATGTACTTTGGCCTGTGTACAGACTGTGGTAGATGTCATTGTTCTTGGTCCCATCCTATCTGATGTTACATGCTGTTCCACTGTATGTTACCATATTGGCTTACATGTTTGTAGGGCCATACACACACATGTCCCATACCACAGACAGACATTGGACCACACTGTGTAGCAGCCCAGTATATGTAGGGTTTGTGTGTGAGTGGCACATATGAGGATGGTGTTGAACAGACAGTCCATACACTGTATTGATATGCTAGTGTACCATATGTGGCTGTGGCTGTGTTCACATTTAATGTAGCTATGCACTGTCACACAGGTGCATCTTACCCTGTGCTGTGACATGCCTGTAGAGCCTTCTATATATGCAGGTCCAGGTGCATTCCCCCATAGGAAATGTAAGCCAGTGTTGAGCCAGTCTGCATATAGCCTGTGTAGTGCTTTGTTACATGCCTAGCAGCTTAGTGTATTTACCCAGTGAGTTGTCATGTCTAGATACTTGCCAGATGTACTGCTGCCGGGCCACCCTTAACAGTCATGTATGCCAGACAGAGCAGTGGGATGCTGCACAGATGTATGTCAATATCTGGTGGGTAGTATGTGGCCATGGCACCTTTGTACCAGCTGTTAGTATGTGTCAGGACAGACAGGAGTGTGTGAATGCATAACCTATGGGGGCATATGTATACCAGTCATTACATGTTATACCCATCTACATGGCTGTTAACATCCACATTGTCAGGCTTGGTCCACATGTTTTGCACTAATGGGTTCTGTGTATACCTCTGGACTGTCCAGAGTGTGTCAGAATGTCCACATATATTGGCCAATAACTCTGCTGTAGTCCACAGTAGCATTACGTGCTAGCAGCAGTACTGTACTATGATGTCCTTAGGATGTCTGTCAGTAGCCAATGGTGCACATGTGAAAAGCAGATGTGACCTCCCACACACACCATGTCTGTGATGACAATCACTATTACAGTAGCAATAGTCTACTGATATACCTGCTAGACATACCTGACATCCCCTTGCACTACGTAATTGGGGCTATAGGGGCTGAGGTAGACCTACACTCCATGTTCAGGACATATGGTGGAAATATATGCATATACAATTATCCAGACATCTATATAGATATATACACATATACATATCGACATATATAGATGGGTATGTATATATACACCCAGATATATACATATACAGAGCAATATATGTCTACATACATACAGATAGTGATACATATGCACATATACGTATATTACACTGCCATTCCTGCCAGCAGTCCACTGCTGTTGTATCCCCACACATACGGTGGGGCTGGGGTCATATATGTGTGGGCTTCACCTACACCATACATGTGTGCCCATATGCACTCCAGAGGCCAGAGTATGTAACAGTGGTATATGGGCTTGTATTATTGAGTCTGGGAGGGGGATGCACCATAAATAACCTAGGCTGTTACAATATGTGGGGGTATCAGTTGTGAGCTGCCTTAAGGTATCTGGATGTACAGTACCATACAATTCACCTATATTGACATTGCTTACATAAATTGGGTTAATGCAGGCCTACTGCCTCCTGCCATACAGACTGTTCTGTTTGTCAGTGTGCTTGTGATGGTGTCAGTTATGCCCTGTTATGTGACAGCTACATCCCATTTGGTCAACTGAAGTCTTTACCACCTAGTGATTGTGTACAGAGTGTAGATATAGGCTGCTGAACTATACACCTGCATTACTTACTGTTGATTGTTTGGTATCCTGTGGCCTAGTCTGTCTTTACTATTGTACTATTTGACATCTTGGCCTGGACATCAACAGTTGTGAATATTTCCAGACTACTGTATTAGTATAACTGTTTCTATCCATCTATCCTGGGGATGTTGATAGCTTCCACTATTTACATTTCCTATGGGAGCCAGAGTATACTGCATGATATTTTACCAATACCAGCCTGACATCATACAGGTAGGATGTAGTACTGTTAACATCTTGCACCCATGTTGTGTCAGGTCCTGGTTATGGAATCTGCAACACTTGGTAGTGTATTGCAGGGCAGACGCATCTGGCTGTGGGGGGTAGGTATACTTATTCGTGCAAGACGTATATGGTTTGGGGCCTCTCAACCCCATTAACGGTTCATGTGGACATATATGTTTTAGTTAATCTCCCATTGATATCTACAAATGTATGTCCATATATACCTATATATATCTGCTTATATATATATATATATATATATATATATATATATATATATATATATATATATTTATATATGTAGCTATGTCCATAAATACATACATAGATATTTATCTGCTTACATATATGTAGCTTGCTGTGTATATGTTGACATATAGGTGTAGACATATATATGTGTTGATGTAGCCGTTTGTATGTATATATGTTCAGATATATAGTGGTGCAGCGGTTAACGTTGTCGCCTCACAGCAAGAGGTTCTCCGGTTCGATTCTCGACTGGGGTGCCTTCTGTGTGGAGTTTGCATGTTCTCCCTGTGTTAGTGTGGGTTTCCTCCGGGTACTCCGGTTTCCTCCCACATTCCAAAGACATCCACCTGGATCATTTCTCCCCGGGCCTCCGCTGAAAACAGGCTCTGTGGAACCTAGTCTGACTTTCCCGGTCAACAAATGATAAATAAAATAAATAAAATATATTTCTATATATGTATATATATATATATATATATATATATATATATATATATATATATATATGTATATATATATATATATATATATATATATATATATATATATACACACATATATAGATATGTTGTATCTGTTTAGATATTAATATATTTACACATACACATACATCTAAATGGTGGAATACATTCTCTGTACTGTTTAATGTCTGGGCTGGATGATATGTTTGTGAAAACATCAGGATTATGTATATCTGGCATGGCTTAGTGGTAAATCACTTTGGCTATGATGTGCAGGGTCCCAGGTTCAAGTCTTGCAGAGGCTATTTATTTTGTTGCTGGGTAGAACACGGGCCGTTTGATACAGAGGGATTAAGGCACTTTAAAGCAGTTGTAAGTGGATTTGCGCGGATTTGCGTGGAGGTAAGCACTGCTAACTTCCGGTTACAGTTTCTTATAATGAGTTAGCTTCTGTATCGCTTATCCTGTGTAGGCATTGCTTATAACTGCGCAAACAGGCTTAAACCTGCTTACTGCTGCTTAAAAGTGTATACTCCTGCTTACCCCTGTGCTAATTTCTTTAAAAGAAAAGAAAAAAGGTTGATAGGAAAGTGTTGAAAAAGGGGCACAAAGAGGGAAAGACAGTAGGGAAAATAGCTAGGGATGTGCAAGAAGGGTGTAGGGAAGGTCCATAGCTGCCCATTTCTTCTACAGCAGCAGCTGTGTATATACACTGAATTTGGAGGTAGGTTTGGACACGCAAACCCCTGGGAGAGGGGTGAGGACAACAATAATAAGTTGTGATGCCAATTAGATCAGATTACATGTGTCCAGTGGACATGTGTATGAAATGGACAGCTATGTATGGGGTGAGTTTTTTTGTGGGAACAGATTGCCCTTTTTTTTTCCAGGTGAGTGTGGGATGTTGGGGGGGGGTTAGTAGGTATATTTGGGGAAGTAGGTTGGGTAGGTTAACAGACAAGACAAACAAGACACATACAGGGGCGGTATATGACACATGTGGGGGGTAAACACCTTGATGGGGAGGGGTGTTGGGATATCAGAAGCCCGCAAGCCCCCTAATGGTAACATTGAGACTGAGGTTCCCACCCATGGGCAGTCACCACTGCATATTCACAGCCCCAAAGGTGGCTCTGCTGGGAGCTGAGTCGCAGAGCCAGGCTGACTCTCTAATTGTGACATGCGGCCCTTGAGCTGGTGTAGAAGATCACCAAACTGCTCGTTGATCATTCTACACACCACGACCCCGACCTGGTGACAGGTGACAGGTGCCTGTCGGCGCCCACTTTTGGAGGGGCAAGCCCCGTCCCCTGAGGCAGTTCCACCCGAAGGTGGTGCAGGGCCAATGAACAGGGAGGTCCCGGGTTGGGCCTCAGACATGCTGTTGCCCGGTGCCATAGATAGGTGGGTCCGATAGGACTGGCCTTCCCAAGCATGCTACAGTGTTTAGATTTTTATCATCATTTGTGGGTTAGTAATAGTCAGCACATTCCAGGGTTAGGAATAACAGCATGCATAGATATTCTCATTAACCCAGACACCAAATACGGAACAGTTGCATAGCAAACAGAACACATGCATATATGGGACCACAGTGGTAATAAGAACAGCATGCAGGTACATTGATGGCACCATGCCATCAATGTTGGAATAATTCAATATAGCACATGCATGGGAACCATTAACATTTTATCAAACAATTGGACATTATCAGAACATATGTGTCATTACATACAGGTTGGGGTGGGTATGTTGATTATTGTTGGAAATATGGTGGGGTGGAGAGAAAGATGTCAATTAGCAACTAGTATATTTCTGTAGTCCACATTACTTTCCTATTCAGTGCTGTTATCTGTACCTTACAAGTCTTACTACACTACCCTATAGCCTTAGTTTGGACAGTGATATGGCTGTCATCGTCATAACACATGAACCGATATTACCTCTTACCTGGTATACCTGTGGAGGGAATGTTTGTTAGCACTAACTGTTTGTACACATACTCCTGGATTCCGGGTTGATGTTTTGCACTATGCTATCCAACTCTTTCTGCACAGACTCTGGCCCTGCATTGACCACATGCCGGTGTGCCTGGACATATCTAGAATATTGCCCTCTTCCACATTTAGTGACCTGACAAACACATATACATGCTTTCCTACACAGTTACAATATGTAGCACAGTGTGGGTGACAGTGACCAGTGATACTTTATTATTCAGAGAAACTGCAACACTTACAATTCCCTACAACACCAGAGTGAACAGTACCAGTGCAGGTTATACTGGTTTACATTTCACAGCACAGTGTTCGTATCCAATGTACCTGTGGGAACAATGTTTTTTAGCACTACCTGACTGTTGCCACACAAAGTTCCAGATTACACATTAGTATCATGCACATACATCTCACTCTGTTACTGTACACACTCTGGTCACAGCTTGACAACATGGAAGTGTAAATAGGACTTACTTGAATTATTACTCTCCTAACAGTTTCGGGGGTTGCTACAGTGACTGGTCTGTTCTCATAGATGTTTGCCAATCACTTGTATTCCCTGTTTGCTGGCCAAACATCTGGGATCATCCCACAGACTTACCAGGGGGACAGGCAGCAAATATGGGCACATATACTGGACATTCTGGCCTCATCTGTACAGCTGTGGGGTATGAATCTGTATGCAGCCTAATTCCACTCTCAAGATTCAGACCATGGCTGTGTCTGCTACAACTTAAACACTGTCCATCACAGTTGTGTCTGCTATATAGATATTGATGTATATCTCCTATCCACTTTCTGTCTTATTAATCCCCTGTGCTTTTGCATTCTGATCTTGTATTACAACACTCTTATACAGATTTCCTAGACAGTTTTATTGTTGTAAGACAGTGTGGGCAACAGTGATGTGTAATACCTCATTATTCAGAGCAACTGCATATCATTCTTGTATTTCTGGGCACAGTGTTGGTATCTGACAGACCTGTGGGAGGAATGTTTATTAGAACTACCTGAATGTTCCCACACACAGTGCCAGATTTCACATTACTATTATGCACATACATCTCACTCTGTTACTGTACACACTCTGACCACAGCTTGACAAGTTGGGGTGTAAATGGAAAATACGTTGCTTCTTAGTCACATAAGGTATTGGGGAGTTGCTAGTGTACCAGCTTTGTTCTCGTAGCCGTGTGTCAATTGGTTGTATTTCCTGTTTGCTGCCTGTATGTCTGGGATCATCTCACTAATTTCCCAGGGGGACAGGTTGATAGGTAACATATATGGGCCACTTTAATAGACATTCTGGACATATCTGTGCAGTTGTGGGGAATGATTCTGTATGCAGACTACTACCACTGGCCGGATTTGAGCCGCGGCTGTGTGTGCTAAAAAAACAACAGTTCACAGCCCAGTTGCATGTGCTATTTGTTTTTTGTTGTCTGCATTTTCCCTGTTTACTGTCTATGTGTCTCTCAGTTGTACGAAATGGCCTCTGGGGATTACACCTGTCATATAATGGCATTCATACACATTCAATTTATGGTGCACAGTGTGGGTAACAGTGCTTAATACTACAGTACTATTACATGATTGCATATCTACATTACAGTATGATACCAGGATATAGACATGCAGTCCAGCAGTTAGACCTGTTTTGTCAGGCTATTACACTTTTATTGACTTACAAACAATATGAGACACTTACTGCCATATTCTGTAGTGTATTCAGTACTTGCCTTGTACAATACAGGGTTTATACTAGCAATTAATTTACTACTACTTTTATTGTTATTTCCTATGACAGTAAATGCATGAGTATTACTGACCTGCCTCGTGTTGCAACCTCACCAGGTAACTGATGTGGGTCTCCTGGTTCACGACCCACTCCATTGCAGCTGTGGGTGACATAAGAGGAATATTTAGCCATACTTATCCATGATATACCTGAGCTGGCAATTATTACACACTTACTGGGGTGATACTTTCACACGTCTGGAACATCCCCTGACACTCTAGCCTCTTGGAGCCACTCCTCCAAGAGGTTCCCCGTTACATTGCTTCAGGTCAGCATAGTGGTGCCTGGTCTGCTCACCAGTTCTGGGTATGCCAGTGGCACTGGTGAGGCCTTGGGCGAGACAGTCCCAGGCCTCCGCCTTATATTGGGAGTCCTGGTACTGTCCCTGCAGCAGTCTCAGAACATGGTCTTTAACTAGGAGTCCTACCATGACCTTGGACTCCTGGATGCATCAGCGCTGTGCCCAGAAGTGCACACCTTCTCCCCTTACTGCCATGGTGCCTGCAAGGGGAAGCTACAACCAGTTATGAGATGTATTTTCACCTCTTGGGTTTAAGTAGGGCCTATTTTCCGCACTTTTCTATGATTGGCTGGTTTTGAAAAGGCTAAGCTACGGGCAAACCTGCTTACCTAGGGTTGGCATTGTTTAAAGGAGTATACACTGGGCACATTGAGTTAGCTAGTCTACACATTGCTTACACCTCCTATGCTGGCCTGTGCAATGCTTAGCAGTGCTTACATTAGACTTTGCATTATATTTCCTTTTGGGCATTGATTTCTTATTCATTGCATCTTATATATCTGCCAGGTATCCACGATTAATATGTATGTATACTGTATGGGATCCTTGTGTTTTACTGGAGACTTCAGCACTCTATTACAATTACACCTCAGTTCTGGGCTTACGGCTGTACTCCATTTCACATATTTATGCTATGTAGTGGGTTATGGAACATATGACTGTATACTGATTCCTTTCCCAGGTTCAGATTGGTTTTACCATGGTGAGGACATGTTTGCTGATACCTCATTCTTTTGTATTTCTGTGATGGCTTGGTGGTTAACTACTGTGACTATGGTGTAGAGGGTCTTGGGTTCGAGATCTGCATTGTTGTTTATTTTGTTGATTGCCAGAACAAGGGCCATTGGATACAGAGTGATTAAGGCTCTTTTGAGCAGTTGTAGGTGGGTTTGCTCAATGGTAAGCACTGCTAACCTCCCATTTCATCTGCTTACAGAGAGTTAGCTTTAAAATTGCTTAACCAGTGTAGGCATTGCTTACCACTGTGCAAATGGGCTTAAGCCCGCTTACTAGTGCTTAAATATGCTTACTACTGCTCATTTGTACTTAAACCTGCTTACTAGTGCCTTATTCATTATGACACTGACACCTCACATGTGCATTTACTGCAGTACTCCAGTTCATGAAAACATGTTATTTAGTGGGTTATGCAACATAAATATTACTCATAACCTGCTTTGTCATGGAAAATGGAATGTGCTGCAGTGGGACTTGAACTGAGAATGCCTGCTCTTAAGGCAAATGCTCTGCCCACTACATTATTGCTATGTTGCTTCATTTGCATATATCTTCCTTGTTATCCTCTTCAGCCATTTAAGCTGTATTAACCATAGCTAAGCGATGGGCACACTCGCGCACCTACGGTTAGCTTTAATTGGATTAAAAAAAAAATAAGTGTTTCTTCATTTTATTTATGTATACTGTTGTTGTTATACACAAGGGGGATTGTTGGTGGGGATATGCGGCCAACTTTAAGAGGTCTTGCTCATTTCCTACACCTTTCTGCTGTTCTTTATTGCAGGGCATGTTTATTCTGAGAGCTCTGCTCTCAGACATGCCCCTGCACTCTTACACGCTCCATGTAAGCCTAGGAGCTCAGGCAGTGCTCCTCATTATTATGCATGGCGCGCTGCCATCCTGCTCCTAAACGACCGCCTCTGTGCAGTACTCAGCTAGTCCTTCATGGAGGAATAGTAAATCTGGGGGATGTACATTGCTTTCTAAAAACATTCCTAGCAAGTCACATACTACATCGATCTGCCCAGTAGAACACATCTCCTTTTCTGTCAAAAAACTTTTCACCATTCTTATTCCATCTCTGTTGGGGATCACTGTGAACAGTGATACCACATCCATGGTCACCAGCAACACATTACCTGTCATCCCATTCACATCACCTTTGGTGAAGTCATATAATTCCTGTAAGACTTGTTTACTATCCTGTAAAATATACTCATGAGCCTGTAGCAAAGGTTTTAATTGCTTGTCCACATAAATGGTTAGTGGCTCTGTTAACCATCCCTCACCAGCTCCTATAGGTCTAAATGGTGGGGCATAGGGATCTTTTTGGATCTTACGTAGTCCTTGTAGAGCTAGAATAAGTGGTTGATCTACCATAAAATATCTGAACAAATCTTTGGTTATAGTTTCATTATTAACACTTTCCATTAACATGTTTAACATGTTGTCCCTAATTTTATTTATCACATTGACATCTATTCATCTTGCAACATTTCATTCATGCATTGGAAATAATACGTCCTGTCCATGATCACTATTAGACCCCCTTTATCTGCTGGTTGTATTACAACTGACATATAATTTTCAAGTGCTTTCAATGCTAACTTCTCTTCCTTGTTTAAATTTTCAAAGCTCCTTGTTCTATTCTTACATGTAAAATATGCATATAATTCTTTTTCACAAAGTTTGTAAAAAATATCTAACAAAGGGTGACTCTGGGGTGAATACAAGCTAGGTTTTCTACAAATGAAATGTCTGTCAGCAGTGTCATTTGCCACAAACATCATTTTAAGCTGTACATTACGTAAAAATAACTTACAGTCAATAAGGATGTCTGCTATATCAGCCGATTGGGCAGGAATAAAAGAACATCCTCTGTTCAGTACAGAGTGTTCACAGTCAGTTAAATGCCTCTTGGAAATATTCCATATCAAGTCCATTTCACCTGGTTCCACATTCTCTGTATTGTGTTGACTTCTTGTGGCCCATTCCTTCTCCTGCTCTTCCGAGGATCTGTGCCATCTAAGGACTGCTTCCTTTTTATTCTGATTGGTAAAGGCAGTGAAAATGAAGGTTTATTCAACGTTGAAGTTTTCGGTCTCACCACCAACTCTGAGGATGCTCCCTGTTCACTCAATGGCTGTTCTGTTTCTCTAACACTCTCCTCAATTGGTGTATTGTACAATGATCGTCCTACATTTGCTGGTGAGCTTAAAATGTGCTTTTTGGTCATGAGTTGTGGGTTTACTTCACCATTCACAGTATTCAGCTGAACATTAATATTTTCCGCCGAGGTAACCTGTGTACCTCTCTGTCCTTTTTCTTACAAGATTGTCGGTATTTGAAGCATTATTGGGCTGAGCAAGTTTAGATTTAGGCCATGCAAAGACTTTCCCCTTCTCAAAGTTCTGGCAATCATGCTGTATCTTAGCTCTCTTCTGTTATATTAGTTTATGTTCATAGAGCCTAACATGCTCCATAACAATCCTAGTATGAATCCCCGCTCCCTCTGAGCCTAAAATCTGTTGAATAGTGCCATATTGCTGCTGTATTTCGACACCCAATTGACTGCTATAGGTATAAAATGGTCTATAAGTAGCCTCATATAAGCATGGCTTGTCTCAATGTTCATCTGCTGCCATTTGGCCAGCAGGTCAGGATGAGAGTCACCATGGGTCGGCATGACTAGTACATGCAACCCCCATGGTATTATATGTATCCTGCCACATGCTTCAAAATGTAATCTCTGGTACTGCAGTCTTTTTAAGTGAAAAAAGTCATTTTTTAACCATGTAGCAGCATTACGTACTGTCTGCATATCATCAGTATTTAATGTATGCTCTTGAGCAGTACTTACTGTTATATTATCCAGAAGGGAATTGTCCATTTCCTTTAGCAACTCAGTTAGAGAAGTTCTTGTTTCATAAATCATCTGGTGATTACCTTCACTGCTCAGTCTTATCTATTCCTCTGCCATGCTTCAGGTGGCGACAGCAAAAAACACAAAATAAGGATCAAATATCCACACAGAAGAATGTTGCTGTATAGTAACAAACCAAGTAAATAACAACAAAATCCACTTCCAGCAGCTCACAGCAGACTCTCCAAATGTTCAAAATCCACAGTCTTTCTTAAAAAAGTCTATTAGGAACTATTATATATTAGGGAATATTATGAATTAGGAATATATCCAAGAAGGGATAGAGTTTATACATCCTGCCACTGGTAGATCTTATGTGTTAGAGATAGATGACAACTGTAACTCTAGGAATTTGGTCGACCTTGCCCATTGTTGCACTTGTGCATCATTCTATATCAGGAAAACAAATAAAAGGTTAGAGGAGAGAATATGGGACCACATGTATTTCTTGAGGAGGGAGCATGTATATAGTGCTGTAGCCAAACACATTTTGGAACTAGGCAGTCAGCACCATTTTAAGTTCAGTGTCTTGGAGATTTAACATGAAAATACCAGGTTAGGGAACATTAATAACATCACTGAAGAACGAGAATTAAAATGGATTATAAAATTTAGTGCACATCTGGGGAAGGGACTCAATGACCACCTAACTATCACATCAAAGCTGAAAAATAAAATATTAAGGAAATAAGGTGAAATAGTGTGGAATCCTATGTCTTAGTATTTTTATTATTAATGTATTTTTATTGCCTGTATTTTCATTGCCTCTATGTTTAATATCTGTATTTTTAATGTCTGTATTTTCTCTATGTAACTTGGCAATGAATGGGTTACTTGTTGCCAATTAGAAATGACTAGTGATAGGTTGTTTTAAATCTATGGGAGGTTATAAGTATGAGTTTCATGGCTGTATTTTCATTAAGGTCTGAGGAAGCAAAACTTACTGTTTGCGAAAGCACTTACCTAATAAACATTTTTAAGAAAGACTGTGGATTTTGAATATTTGGAGACTCTGCTGTGAGCTGCTGGAAGTAGATTTTGCTGTTATTTACTTGGTTTATTACTATACAGCAGCATTCTTCTGTGTGGATTTTTGATCCTTATTTTATATATATATATATATATATATATATATATATATATATATATATATATATATATATATATATATATATATATATGGGATCCGGACACATGCTCGACTAGCATATGTCCGAATCACAAAACATTGAACACACATACATGCGCTTAACATCGACAAGCTTCCGTGTATGTGCCTGTTCATAGATTGGACTACAGTATGGGTAAGGGAAAATTCCCTTTTCCCCACTGTAGTGCAATCTCGGAGTGAGAATAATAAAGTAGGGGGGTGTGCCCCCCTGCAGAAATGTAGATTTTGTTTTTGAACTACACATACATGGAAGCGCTTTTCGATGTTAAGCGCTTTCGTGTATGTGTGTTCAATGTTTTGTGATTCAGACATATGCTAGTCGAGCATGTGTCCTAGACCCATATATATATATATATATATATATATATATATATATATATATATATATATATATACACACTCTGCTTATTCATACTAATTTACTGGTTTCTTCTCTGCTTTGCCAACATGGCAGAGAAAAGAGGAACGATGGGCTTTAAACAGTGTGATAAGTGCGGATGAAAGAGATCTAACTCAGATGGGCATCTTTCGTGTGTTTACTGTCTTGGAATTCCTCATCTCCAGATACAGCCTCCTTGTGAGATATGTAAAAAATGTAGTTATTGCACTCTCACAGAGCACAAGAACAAATTAATTCTCAAGGGTCTATTAAAACCCCCTTTTCAGAGGCCCTTTCTGAGACAGTGGTCTCACCACCTCCCTGGAAAGAGAAAAAAAGAGAAGCCAATCGGTTCTGGCTTTCCCGAGCTCTACGGAACCGAAAAGCTCACAGACTGTCTTTTCCAAGGTTCCCAAAATGTCTGCTCTGTCTGCTTTGGCTTCTGCACCATCAACTAGTTCTACAGCACTGAAGCTAGTGTTGGTAAAGGCTATAGAACCGACCATTCTTTTACCTGCTTTGGTAGCGACGGTATCTTCGGTACCAGACACCTCACTGACACCAAATGTGACTTCAATTACGGCTCCTTCCTTGGTGCTGAAACCCGAAATCTTGCCTAGAACCAGGTATTCTGCTACTATAGATCCTTTTTTGAGACAACAGTGTAGCCCTTTTCTTGAAAGACCAGAATCCCCCTCAGGAATGTCAACTAGGTCTACCAGGAGTCTTTATGAAATTGATGTAGTGTGGCTTGTTGATCAGCTCTTGACAGCTAGAGAAATTCTGATCCCTACCAAGACTTTCCTCCCTTCTGGAGCTAAAGTTTGTTCTGCATTAACCCCAACATATCCTCCTCCAGCCTCTTTGCAGACCTTGGAGCCCTTGGTACCGATGCCTGCTCCGGTGCCTACACCTTCAGTTCCAGTGACAATCACGTCTACTGTTCCGGAGCCTTCCCTCTGGCCATTGCTCCATTCGGAGCTGACCCACCCTTGGGACCGTGACTGGTCTGTCGGCATCGTGACCCTTAGTTCGGCGCAAGTTTTCTATGGCACTGTCTATGGCTCAGGCTGCTCCAGCAGTTTCTGGTCCTTTCTCGGCACCTCTCCTGGTGGTAGGCTCATCAGGATGGGATGGGATGTGACTGTATTTCCTAGGTTGTCCCTCTTGGTTCCAAGCTTCCATCCCTCTTCTGGTGGGCCTGCCTTTCAGGTGATGGAGAGGGCTCTTGCTTCTACAAGCTTGCAGTTGGCAGCCCCTGCATCAGAACCTAATCTTTCACTCTCCTCTAGCATGCAGTTGCTACAGCCTACTACACAGGGACTCCAAGCATGGGAATGGCAAGAAACCCTGCTCCAGGGAACCCACTCTTTGGGTTCCTTTTTGGAAGATCCCACCGAGGAGCCACCCTGAAAGAGAATGTGTAAGAGAAAGCACATAGATTCCCCTGAGGGCTCCATTACCAAAGATATGGATTTTGATGAGGGAGAAGGGTCCCCATGGTCACCCCTGACAATGTCTCATTTGGAGACACACTTGAGATCCTGAAACAGAGGGGTGACTGGAAGCCCATCAACCCTTCTACTGAGGAGTCTGTATTCTTGCAAACTTTCCGTGCTCAGCTGTCTACTTCCTGGGTGAACCCCCTGGCAGATGAGTTGATTAAACTCATTGTGCAGTGGGCTTGGAAGGCTCTTGACAATGTTGAGTGGATTCCTAGGAGGCCTGACAAAATTCTTTCCCATCCAGAAGACCATTCACACTGGTCCAGAGTTTTGGCAGTAGACTCCAAGGGTGTGGTAGTGGTCACTAAAAAAGAACTAGCAGAAGAAAGTTCCACTGTCTATCCTTCGAACAGGGAGTCCTTGATGATAGATAGACTAGGGAAGTGGACCTATGCTTCAGTGACCTTCGCCATATGGTCTCTGAACTACATGGCACATTTTACATTTCTGCAGAGGGATCTGATCACAGAACTTTCAAGTACTTTGGCTGGGGTACAACCTGATGAGGTGCATGACAATGTTACTGCTCAGCTGGCCACCCTAGAGTCCATCTCCAACTTCTCCATGTGGTTGATAGCACACAGACCCAAAGGAGCAGCTAGAGCTGCTGCTTCAGGCATTGTCATGAGATGTAATGCTTGTATGGAACTGTGACTTTGCAGATCCCTTCAAGTCCTCCTTCATCAATGCTCCTGTTGATGAATCCTCCTTATTCGGCCCAAAGGTTAAGGACAAATTAGCCAGGTGTGAAAAAGACAGAAAGACCCTATGGGCATACATTTTTCAACTCCTCAGCGATTCTACTCCAGGAATCAAAGGGGCAGGAAAATGTGGTTCAAGAAATTCCAAGGACCTTTCCATGACACGTGTGGTGAGCAATCCCCCTAGGGCTGGGGGGGGGTCTCCTCTAGGAGATTCCCCTTTCAGGGTAGAGGGGGTCTATGAAACCAGGGCTCCAGAAATTCCTTCTCTGGTCAGCCCTATCAGCGCTCCAGAGGAGAGGCCCAATTGCTTGCCTCTGGAGGCATTCAGGGACTTTTTTCTCTGCACCGCTTGGCCTGGCAATCGATAACATTGGACTTCTAGGTGCAGAGAATAATGACCAGAGGTTACCTTAATCCCCAACATCCCACTCAGTCAGAGGGATGCAGCAGCAATAGAAGTTCAAAAGCTGTTAAGAAAAAGAGTCATTCAATTAGTCCCACCAGACCAGATAGGATCCGGATTTTATTCAAGGTTTTTTTTAGTGCCAAAAAAGACAGGGGACTGGAGACCAATTTTGGATCTCTACGTACTAAGCAAGTTTGTCAAACAAGCAAAATTCTGGATGGTCACTGTATAGTCCATTCTTCCATTTCTGGAGAAGGATGACTGGATGTGCTCTATAGATCTTCAGGATGTGTTTTACCACATACAAATAGACAAAAGTTCCAGGAGATACCTCCGCATCTGGCTGAGAGCCAATCATTACCAATTGTGAGTACTGCCTTTTGGTCTGTCTACAGCCCCCAGAGTGTTTACCAAATGCATGGCAGTAGTAGTAGCTCACCTAAGACTACAAGGATTCCGCATATTTCCCTACCTGGATGATTAGCTCCTTACCGCCCTAACCAGGAGTCTACTGCTCCAAGCCATATCGTACACTCAAAGTCTGGCAGAAAATCTAGGAATCTCCATAAACTTAGACAAATCAAAGCTGGTTCCGACTCAAACCTTAGAATTCATTAAGGCAAATTTCGATACAACTTCCTGCACAGCTGCTCTACCTCTACACAGACTTCAAAAACTGATATCTCAGCTTCAGATAGTACTATCTCGAAACATGGTGCCTGCCCGACATGTCCTGCGACTGTTGGGCTCTATGGCAGCGACAATCCCACTGGTACCACTAACAAGGTTCCACATGAGGATACTCGAGTGGCTACTGTCATCTCAATGGTCTCTCATAGCACAGCCAATGTCTTACCCAAGCTGCATTACAGACAGCTGCAAACAGGATCTACTTTGGTGGATGAAGCCAGAAGAAGATTTGTGGTGTCGACCCCCCCCCCCAACCCAAGGACCCAGTGATCACGGACACTTCCCTGATGGGGTGGGGAGGCATTTTCAAGGAAAGATCATCCAAGGCACTTGGTCCCCATTAGAGGCCAATCTGCATATCAATGTCTTAGAACTGAGGACAGTGCTGTCAGCGTTGCAAGCATTCCAGACAGCCCTTCCATCGGGGACAATTGCTATCCAATCAGACAATATGTCAGTTATCTGGTACATCCAGAAACAAGGGGGAACCAGATCCTATCCCTTATGTTGGGAAGCCCTGAGAGTGTAGCAATGGGCGATAGCTTCCATCTGGTGTCTACTAGCAATGCACATTCTCAGGAACTCCAATCTGATTGCAGACAAACTGAGCAGGAACATTCTGATGCCTCACGAGTAGTTTCTCAACCCAGTAGTAGTGACTCAAATTTTTTGTCATTGGGCCCGGCCTTGCTGCGACCTCTTCACTTGCCCTATGAACCACAAATGCAGCAGCAACTTCACCCTGATCCTTCCTCAGGGGGAGTCACCGTGAGATGCTCTGACTCATGATTGGCCCCTGGGTCTCCTGTATACCTTTCCTCCTATTCTCCTCATCCCGCAGTTCTTGAAGAAAGTGCAACAGCTGAGAAGCAAAGTTATCCTCATTGCCCCCTATTAGCCCTGTCAAGTTTGGTTCCCCTTCCTATGGCCTCACCTGATTCACCACCCGTGGATCCTGGACCCAACCCCAGGACTCTTATCTCACTCACAAGGGCTGGTTCACCCGAACCTTCGCAGCCTCAAGCTGACATCTTGGTTTCTCCACTTCCTCTGATTGCCAGGAAAATAAACCTATCTTCCCCTGTCTGAAAAATCCTTCTGGCTTTCCTTAAATCCTCCACCAGAAAACTCTACCATAGCAAATGGACCAGGTTTGTTATCTGGGCTAAACAACAAGAACTAGACCCCTTCATGATGCCAATTCATAGAGTTTTGGAATACCTGTCAACCCTTCTCCATGCAGGAGCCTCAGCCTCAACCATTACTGTATACCTAGCAGCCATTTCCAATTTTCATAATGGTTCTAATGACTCTTCTCTTATGTCCCACCATCTTTGCAAGACCTTTATGAAAGGAGTCATACATCTCAGACCACCTATAAGAACACCAACTAAACCATGGAACTTGACCTTGGTTCTACAAACTTCAACCTGTCTGCCCTTTGAATCTTCTGATACATGCAACATGAAGTTCTTATCCTGGAAAACCCTATTCATGGGAGCTATCACCTCAGCTATGACAGTATCAGAGTTGCAGGCTTTGAGTATTAGCCATCCTTATTTGATTTTTCACAAGGAAAGAGTATCGCTTTTGACTAACCCTTCCTTTTTACCCAAGGTTATCTCAAATTTGAGCTTAAACCAGACCATTGATTTACCAGTCTTCTTTCCAAATTTTTCTAACAGATGAGAATACTAGTTATGCATGCTAGATGTGCATAGACAGCTACGGTTTTATTTACAGAACAGAACTAAATCCTTCAGAAAGTCGGACCAGCTCTTCATTGCCTTCTCAGGCCCCAGACTGGGCAAAGCTATTTCTAAAGTTACCTTGTCAAAAGAGATTGCAATACCTATATCTACCATCTAAACCAATTATCCTTGCCTGCTGCAGTCGGGTTCCTATTACTTGATCAAACATTTAGGTTAGCGAATACCTAAATATCAATCTGGTAATAGCAAAAGCAAAAAATTGTGAATGGCCGATTTAACGCAGGGAAAGAATTCCCTTGATCATTATGCAGATGTTGCCCCTTTCCCCACTGTAGAGCAATCTTGGAGTTGGTATATTTAATTATGGGGGATATGGGGGCCCTCCCACATCGGTGGGTATGGGTGGCGAAGCCCCCTCACTTCATTTTGGTTTCAATTTTTTTTTTGCGGCCAAGGGCATTCATTCCCTACATTATATCTGCTGTTCACTGTTTTAATTTTTTGATATTACCAGTTTGATGTTTAGGTATTCACTAACCTAAACATTTGATCGGGTAATATAGACACCTGCAGTTAAAGGTCATTCCTCCAGGTCAGTGTTTACTTCGGTGGCTTTTCATTGTAGAGCTTCTATGGATGACTTCTGTGCAGCGGCCACTTGGGAATCCCCTCATACCTTTATCACACATTACAAATTGGATATGGCCTCCAGGGGAAGAGCATCCTTCTGCTCAATGGTGGTCAGGAATATCCATCCATAGGGCCACCCAGGTCACAAGTAGCTGGGGATTCGGTCCTACCAGTAAGGAATGAATGAAGATTTACAACATCAGATAAAGAAGTTATGTCTTACCATAATGTTCCATCTGTGTTGTAGATCTTCATTCATTCCTTACATCTCACCCTCCATCCCCCTGCTTAATGACTCCTGGTGGATCATTTGGCCCTGTCTGCCTGATAAGGTATTTGCTTAGATAGGGCCTCCATTGTCTCAGCTATCTCTATTATTTCCACTGTCCTATACTGGGTGGGCAAACTTGATCTGAAGAGAAGGTGAAGAGGTGCACTATGGGTAGGATTTAGCTCAAGAGTTTGTGGCTGGTGCGAGCTTGTGTATTGGCCGGGTCAGTTCCAAGAACGTAACCGAAGTCCTATCAGTAAGGAATGAATGAAGATCTACAACACAGATGGAACATTATGCTAAGACATAACTTCTTTTTTTTGAGGGTGGGGAAATGTGTTGGCATGATCGCAGAGTAGTCTGTACCATGTGGAACTTCACCATCATCAGTGTTCTTCGTATCACTCAAAAGATTTTTTTCATTTGTTTTTTACTGCTGGTATGCTGCTTGGCTATCTACTCTGAGAAACATAGCAACAGGGAAGGAGGACTGTTATGCTGAGAAGAGTTACAGCATATATATTTGTGGTTGGAATATTATAAGTTAGCCTTCTGAGACCTGCCTGTATATAGATTGTTTCATATTTGTAAATCTAAAACAAGCTTGGAGGGGGTGGTCATTTCCATGAGGATTCCATGTTCAAAGTACTGCGGCTACACAATGGGGTAGGACTAAGTACAATATAAGACATAGTACAGGGTTTTATCCCACTGTGTACCATTTGCTATGAATTAAATTGAGCAGTATACCAGCTCCATGGTATACACTGTTGGTAAATAATGCCTCTATTCGTGGAACAGTGTTTAAATAAATTATTAAAAGACACAGTTTAGAAATAGACACATTTCATATATGCCAGATTAAAGAAGGTCTTAAATTAATAAACATATTAAAATATAACTTTGTTGCATAACTTAAATCAAAAATCTTCATAGCCATCCTCAATACCCACATGACTGCAGGAAGGACATGCAGACTCCACACAGAAGGTACCCCAGCCAAGAATTGAACCAGAGAAGCTCTTGTTGTGAGGTAACAATACTAAGTGCTGCATCACCATGGCCACCCCTTGGAAATGACTACATAAAAGAGGGTTGACTAAAACTAATATATGCAATCTTTTTCATAAATCATGAAAGTCTGAAAAAGTTCAATACCTTTGACAGGAACTAACGGGTGGGTTTTACAAAATCTTTTCCCATGACTTGAATCAGGTACCATTTGTTTGGTCATTAGGAATGATACCACTGCATACAATAATCAAACCAGCTGGTTTACAGTTGAAGTTTTGTGGGTCTTTGTGAGCAAAAAGCTGTATAATTAGGAAAGAGGTAAAATATAATGAAGTAACAATTCACAGCTTGCATTTCTTAAGCATTTCATCTTATACTAAATGGGCAGTGTTATTAGAGATGAGAAAATCTGTCTAGTACTTCCCATTATGGTCTTCACTGCTCAATATTTTATAAAAATAGAAAACATAGTCTGAATTCTGTCTATGTGTGTGAGATTTCATATATGGATAAATGTTATGAATATGTGCATGTGTGCCCTTGTATGTATGCATACATGTGTGTCTATCTTCCAAGTATTGTATTTAATGTGGAATATAGACATATCCCAGTACAGAATTTTATATCAGATAAATATTCACAACGGAGCAACCATGAAGCACAGACTCTCTGAATCCTTTTAACTTGTACTATAAATTTATTGTAAAATGCATAGACAAATAAAACGGTAAGCGCTTTCGCATTTAAGCTTCACCAGACCTTAAAACACACAGATAAAGGTACCTCATTTATAAAAATTCAAAAACACAATAGCGAATAAGATAATCCATTCAATTAAAATGCTAATGAGTTCTTAAAACATATAGCAAAATAGCCAAGCAAAAGAGGCCATACATCCCATCTTAATATTAAATAAAAAATAAAAATTATAATAAAAACAAACTTATAAACATGAATTTTTGTAGAAAAATTAATATATAAATAAACTTAGACCATCATTTTTGAACTCTTCTCTTCTTTAACAGGGGCTTAATGGATGCTCGCTCATTGAGTCCACTGCCCCTATCTACCCTAAGAATTTCTCTACAATTAGCATTGGCATGTTCCTGGCACACTGGGAAAATGCTATATTATTCAACAAAGAAGAATTTCAGACTAATGTGTTGTTTTATCGACAGTTTGTCGATGATTTGTTCTTTCTATGGCAAGGGAGCCAGGAGGAATTATGTAAGTTCCATCAGATGATGAATGGGCTCACTAGTTGTTTGAAACTTACTGTTAATTGGTTCTATACATGAATTGAATATTTGGATCTTTTTGTGGAGAAGCTACACAACTCCCTTATCAATACTGGTGTTTTTCGTAAAACATGTTATAGGAATGCACTTTTATCCAGATCAAGTATGCATCCGGGTTATGTATTTTGGAATTTAATAAAAGGTCAAGGCATGAGGGCATCCAGGATGAATCCTACGTATGAAGGGTTTGAGACTGAGATCAGGAATTTAGAGGATAGATTATTGAAAAGGGGGTATAGATATGCTGAGATTAGTAAGAAATGGTTAGACTTGGACAGGTTGAGAGGGAGTCCTGCAGCCCCGTACTTTGGACCATTTTATGAGACTCCAAGGAGGGTGGATCATGATGCAGGTGGCAACAAGGGTCGTGTTAGTATACCCCTCTTTTATACTGGTGACAATAAACAGTTGGCTGAGGTCTTCACCCAGAATTGGTCCATTCTACAAGTTGATACAGAAATTAGTGAGATCGTAGGTGAGAGACCTAGGTTTCTATACAAAAATAGAAAGAATTTAAAGAGGTTACTTTGCCATGACAGGAGTAATAGTCATATGAAAAGTGAGGTAGGAATCACTCTACCATGTGGTGGCTGCAATTTTTGTTCCTTGATTAATACTTCCGCTACTTTTTATCATCCTGACCTACATAGGGACTTTGTGTTTCATGCTAATGCTAATTGTAGAACTTCTAATGTGGTCTACCTAGCAGAATGTGTCGTTTGTAACTCATTATATGTTGGGAAGACCAACAGGATCCTACGTGATAGGATCAGAGAGCATGTGTATAACATCAGGAAAAAATCTGAACATAATGCACTCTCTAAACATGTTATTCAAGTAGGTGATACACACTCCTTCATATTTAGGGTTATTGAGAATATCATACCCACTCTTAGAGGAGGTGACATCAGTAATCATACAGAATATAGGGAGACAAACTGGATCATTATTCTTAGAGCAGAAAGGGGCAGTGGACTCAATGAGCGAGCATCCATTAAGCCCCTGTTAAAGAAGAGAAGAGTTCAAAAATGATGGTCTAAATGTATTTATATATTAGTTTTTTCTACATAAATTCATGTTTATAAGTTTGTTTTTATTATAATTTTTATTTAATATTAAGATGGGATGTATGTCCTCTTTTGCTTGGCTATTTTGCTATATGTTTTATTTTATTGTATACTGCGCTTTTAAGAACTCATTCGCATTTTAATTGAATGGATTATCTTATTCGCTATTGTGTTTTTGAATTTTTATAAATGAGGTACCTTTCTCTGTGTGTTTTAAGGTCTGATGAAGCTTAAATGCGAAAGCACTTACCGTTTTATTTGTCTGTGCATTTTACAATAAATTTATAGTACATGTTAAAAGGATTCGGAGAGTCTGTGCTTCATGGTTGCTCCGTTGTGAATATTTATCTGATATCATTATTGTTTTTACTTTGCGTGTGCAATGGAGCATTCGTCCTGTGGATTACAGTTTACTTTATTGTTACAGAATTTTATATACTTAGCTTTTTACTTATATAGTACACAAATAGTTAGCTTTTTGATTTTGTTTATTTATTTATTGTTGGTTAGGTTAGTTCTACTAGGCTAGTGGCTTATTTTCAGTGGAAACCTGAGGTGGTATTTATAATATTAGGGGAGATTTGGCCAGGGCTTTAGTGAACTTACCTTACTCTTTTCATGTTGAGGTAGTGTTTGTGATGGGTGATAGGGTGGTCGCATGATGGCTTCTGCTGTGATGGTAACTAGTGCTGATGTTAGTGTTGTTTCAGAAAGTGAAGGTATAGATGTTGTCATTCTCATTGATGGTGGCTTATGTATTTCCCAATTCCAGGCTTTCCTGAATGAGGATGAACCACTGGGTGATGAAGCAAATTCATGGAGTCAAATTATGGATAGGATTTCCCCTTTGGAATTGATGGAAGTGGCTATTACTGATCAAGAGATGATGTCAGTGCATACAAGTCCGGTTCCTTTGGTTTCTGTGGTTTGCCACACAAATAGTGTTTCAAGTAACATGAAGATGGCAGGCAACTCTTCAAGACAAGCACTTTCTTATGCTTTAGTTGCTCAGTCACATATTCCTCTTGTTGAAAATGATTCTCACATGAAGAGAAAATTAGCAGTTGTGCACTTTCTTTATAAAACTGATGGTGCAATGAATAGGTATGTGGTTTGGAATGAATTAATACTACCATCGGGATTTACTGCAGCTGACATATTTGCTATTATCCATGTGGGCAAGGAATTCTTCTGTGATGTGACATTTGAATTGTTGGCTTTTGTGGAATGCTTTTTTACATGCTTACTCCATAAAACAACTGAGTGTCCCTTAGGTACAGTATCATTTTCAGTCAATTTATTTATCAGCAAAAGAGAGACATACTGTGCAATTCTGTTCAGTGGAAGTAGACAGTAGCATGTTTCACTTATTGTTTTCTAATATATACACTGTTTAGGTAGCGAATCCCAGAAAACACAGGACACAGACACCAAAACCAGCGCTTTCATTCACTTTTAATAAATTTACATATTAAAAGTGAATGAAAGTGCTAGTTTTGGTGTCTGTGTCCTGTGTTTTCTGGGATTCGCTACCTAAACAGTGTCTGTGTTTCGTGTTTCCAGTTTTCCAGAGTTTGGTGTTTTCTAATATATGTCAAGACTTTTTCTTTGAAATTAAAAAAAAAATGTTAGATGATAAACGTATTTGGAATGGATCTTGGGAAGTGGGAGTATTATTAAAACTTTGTGAAGGTAAAATTCAACATATTCCTATTGTAGTTACTATTTCAAGTTTTCAAGCTTAGTCTTGTATGATAATCATCCTAAATCTTGTCTATTATCTGGCTCATATGATAACTTGATTATGTCATGTCCTAAACGTACGTGTTTTCAATGTGGAGAATTAGGTCATGATACATTTCATTGTGAAAAGTTTTGTCAGTAGACACTGTGGGGCACTTTTGGTTTGACTGTCTGGAGTTGAAGAAGGATGCGGATTCTGTAGCAGTACCTTCTGTTTTATCAGATGTTGTATCTAAAGAATTAGATAAAGTAGTGGTTGTAGACAGATTATCATGTAATAAAGAAGGGGAGGATGGAGTTCATAGTAATAGTTGTTTGATGGATGACAAGGGAGGTGGTGAAGGTAGTAATAATGGTATTTCCAGTGATGAGGCTGGTAAAGATAATACCTGTATAGGCAAATGACTACTGAAATGGAAATTAAGGCAAGTGGAAAAATTGTTAAAAAAGGAAAAGGATAGTCTTTCCTTCTTTTCCTTGAATGTTAATAGTATTAAAATTTGCATAGATTATTTTTATCTTACATTTTTGTGTCTCTCTTAAAGTTGATGCTGTCTGTTTATTGGATTTGAGACTCCTATCATTGGTTCTGTTTACTGAATATGAGACTCCTGTAGTTGGTTCAACATATACAAGTTGAGAATGGTTTACTATCACAATGCCAACGTGCACTTGCACGGCTATGAAGTATTCGAACAACAGATGTTCGAATACTTCATATTTCGGCAGGTGATGTGAGCGAACGTTACCATTGCGAATGGACTGTGCATTCGCAATTCTAACGTTCCCTCATGTGAGGGGATCGCGGTACAGTGCGGTTAGGGAAATACATCCCTTTCCTCACTGTAGTGCGATCTCGGAGTTGGAATATTAAGTTGGGGGGGTGTGGGGGGCACAGCCCCCATTAGTGCAGGGCACAGCCCCCCTGCATAACTGTGTGTTTAGGGTAGGTAGGTAGTTACAGGACGGGTGGGAGTGCTGTGTATTGCCGTAAATGTTGCGAGCGACATTTTCGACAATACACAGCTGTTTTCAACTTTAGGTTAATTCGGAAATGTTCATTTCCGATGTATAAATTTGAAAATGCAGACATGTTTTATTCTGATTTTCGAATTTATGATAGTAAACCGTTGAGAATATACAGAATGTTCTTGTTATGTGGACTTTGGGGATGGAGCAATGTTCTGATATTGCTTTATTAGTTAATGAACATGTTAAAATTTTGAATACTTTATTAGTGGTGCTAGGCAGATTATTGGTGTGTGATGTGTGAAAGTTTCTTTTGGGATTAGTTTTTTGATAGTTGTATATATACTTTGGTTCATTTTAAGCAAAGAGAAGAACTGATTACTTTATTGCAGTTTCCAGTATTTGTCAATATGGAAATTAATTTAGTTGGAGACTGGAATTATCATGTTAGTTCTCCTGCTCATAAACTCCCTTTGGATGTTAAAATACTTAAGAGATGTTTTACATTCTGAAAAAATTAACATTAGGCCCTTATTTACAGCCTACGTATCTTAGGGGGAGTATAACTACTGAAGCTGATTACCTAGCATATGTTAATTCCTTGAGGATGATACATTCTGAGCTGGTTGACTTACTCATTTCAGATCATAAGAGACTTTTCTTTGTTTTGGGTAGAAGTTTACTATTTTTTCTGAAGATAATGGTGTTAAAAAGTTTACTGGCTCTTTAACGCAACCCTCTTTTTGGTCACAGTCGCTAAATTACAGCAGCGACATTCATCACTATGATGTTGTTTTTCTTCTTGGATTAAGTGGTGAGAAAGTTTCATACAAAAATGTTGGAAAAGAGTACTGGGCTTTTAAGAAAGGTCAGTGTGTGAAAATGACTGGAAGGTTTTTAAAGATTCCTTAAGTGAAGTAACTAGTGTTCAGCATTCACAAGCAGCTAGGTTATGGGATTGTTTAACTAAAGAATGCATACACTATTCAGTGCTTCAACAAAAATATGTAGTTCAAGGAACCACATGTGAATTTCATTCCCTATTATATAGCCAAGTTAAGGATGATTATTATAATATGAGGGGAGGGGGACCTAATGGTTAAGGTGCTTGACTTGCAAGCACAAGGTGAAGGGTTTGAATCTCACAAGGAATAATTGGCTAGGCTTAAAATGGCTTGCAAGAGCAGTTAGCTTAGTACTAACCTATGAGTACTATTAAGAAATCTAGTGATGTAGTTGTATTTTCTCTACAGGGGGTTATTTCTACTGTGGAAGAGTATGGGTCAAATTCCAAAAAGAGTTGATCTGATATTGTTAATCCTCGTTCATTCCTTATGCATGGGTATTGGTTCCGATCTCAGAACCGAGCCAGCCATTTTCCAAGCTCGCGTCAGCTACAAACTCTCGAGCTAAACCCTTACTCATAAACCCCCTCTCCCTGTTACCCCAGATTTTGTTTGCCACATTGCCATTCGGTCATGTCAAGCTGCTTCTCTTGAGCTAAGTATAGTTATTTGTTGTCAGAATAGTCATTTATATAACTTTTTCTGTCACACCCCATCTCAGTTGACAGAATTCATAGGGGTTATCTTGGATACAAAGAAATGCAGAGCTGCCATTCCAAAGCACAGAATTTTAAGGATAAAGCAACAACTGATTCCAATCCTTTCAAGGTAGAAATCCACAGCTCACTCTGTTCTACAGTTGTTGGGTTCCATGGCAGCCTCCATCACCATTGTTCCCCTGGCCAGGTTTCATATGAGGCTTCTACAATGGCTACTGATCACCCAATGGCATCCTTTTCAGCATCCTCTTTCAGGCAAGATTCGAGTAACCCACAGGTGCAAACAGGAATTAAATTGGTGGATGACACACAATCTGTCACAATGGTCTTGCCCCTTCTCCCCCCAGCAACCCAAGGCCACAGTGACCACAGATGCCTCCCTGATGGGGTGAGGGGGCTATGTCAGGAATAGACAGTGCAAGGCACTTGGTCCGAACTGGAGGCCCATCTGCATATAAATGTTCTAGAGCTGAGGGCGGTGCTTCTGACGTTGCAAGCATTCCATCACCTGCTGCCGTCTGGGACGATTGCGATTCAATCAGACAACATGGCGGTGGTCTGGTACATCAACAAGCAAGGTGGAACCAAATCTTACCCCCTTTGTTGAGAGGCCATGAATATATGGCAATGAGCAATGGCTACCAACCATTTTCTTCTAGCAACGCACATTCCCAGGAGTTCCAACGTGATAGCAGACAGACTCAGCAGGTGATTTCTACAACCTCACGAGTGGTCCCTGAATCCCTTGATAGCAACAGAGATCTTCCACCGCTGGGGCCGTCCTTGCTGCAACCTCTTTGCATCCGCGACCAACTACAAATGCAGCAACTACTTCACCCTGATTCCCCCTCCGGGACAGTCACCCAGGGATGCTCTAGTCCACAATTGGCCCTCGGGTCTTCTTCATGCATTCCCACCCTTTCCCTTCATTCCCCAGTTTCTGAAGAAAACCTGTCAGTTGAAGAGCAAGGTGATCCTCATAGCACCATATTGGCCTCATCAGATTTGGTTCCCCTTCCTTTGACCTCACCTACTAGATCGACCATGGATTCTCCATCCAACCCTGAAGTTGATCTCACACCCACAGAACCTGATTCATCCCAACTTGAACAGCCTGAAGCTCACAGCTTGGCTTCTCCAATTCACTTGATTGCCAGGCAGAATGATCTTTCTTTACCAGTATGTGACATTCTCATTGCATCTCATAAGTCTTCCACTAAAATTACTTATCTAAGCAAGTGGAAAAGATTTACCTGTTGGCTGAAAGATAAACAAGTAGATCCCTTCTCAGCACCAGTGTCGATAATACTAGACTATCTGGCCGACCTTTTCCAATCGGGTCTATCGGCCTCTACCATTAGAGTTAATTTGGCTGCAATTTCTAATTTCCATGAGGGTGTCCAAGATTCCTCTCTTATGTCTCACAAATTGTGCAAGACCTTCATAAAAGGTGTGAATCATCTGAAGCCACATTTTAGAGAACCTATTCAACCACGGGATCTATCTTTAGTTCTACAAGCACTGACAATGCCACCCTTCAAACCAGCTTCTTTTTGCGACCTCAAGTATTTGTCATGGAAAACCTTGTTTTTGTCACCATTACTTTTGCCAGACGTATCTCTGAACTTCAAGCTTTATGTATCAAGAGTCCATACTTGATTTTTCATAGAGATAGAGTGTCTTTGAGAACTAATCCTTCATTTCTGCCAAAAGTGATCTCTGAAATGTCTATTAATCAAACCATCGAATTGCCAGTTTTCTTTCCCAATCAATCAAACAGAGGAGAGTATTGCCTACATACCCTAGATATCCACAGGCAAATCCATTTTTACTTAAACAGGACTAGGTCCTTTCGTAAATCTGACCAGTTATTTTTGGCCTATTCTGGACCTAGATTAGGATCTACTGTTGCTAAGGTCACATTAGCTAGATGGTTGAAGGACTGTGTGACCTTCATTTATACACAATGTAATGTCCCGTTGCCTACTACCATGAAAGCTCATTCGACAAGGTCGGTGGCAACTTCTGCTGCCTTCCATGCCAGAGCTTCTTTACATGACATCTATGCAGCTGCAACTTGGGCTACGCCTCATACCTTCATCAATCATTACAAATTGGATTTGGCCTCCAGGGGAAGAGCATCTTTTGGTTCTATGGTGCTCAGGAATGACATGACAGCCTCCCAGGAATAGAGGTAGCTGGGGACTCTGTCCCATGCATAAGGAATGAACGAGGATTAACAATATCAGATAAAGAAGTTATGTCTTACCATAATGTTCCATCTGTATTGTTGATCTTCATTCAGTCATTACGACCCTCATTCCCCCTCCTGGGGCTTCTAGTGGATTTCACCATCCAGTTCTCTTAGGTCATTTGACCAGAGGTAGCCTCTACCTTCTTTTGACTCGCAAACTCAATCTGAGGTAACAGGGAGAGGGGGATTATGGGTTTGTAGTTGATGTGAGCTTGGAAAATGGCCGGCTCGGTTCCGAGGTCGGAACCGATACCCATGCGTAATGACTGAATGAGGATCAACAATACAGATGGAACATTATGGTAAGACATAACTTCTTTTTCTCCATGTAAGTCTGTTCTGATTCCAAAAGACTTGCTCTCAGTGTAAGGCCTAGCTGTAAACACGCTTACTATAGGGACAAGATTCCAAAACACCTACACTCATTGTACGTGGTTACTTAGTCTTTTGGAATTAGGGTTTATGTATCTCATACTTTTTCTTCAATGTCTGTCCTTAGGAAATTTTGGTAAGTTCTGGTATTAGGATCTCCGAACATATCAGTAACATAAAGAAGGGTAGAATACACAATGCTCTATTTAAACATCAGGTAGTTCATCCAACTGCTAATTTCTTATTTACCATTATTGATACTATCAAGGGTAATAAACAAAATAAAACCGGCTGGCATTCTCTATTGTGTGCCAAAGAGAAAAAATGGATTATCAAGTTGGGTGGTTTATTTCCACCAGGATTAAATGAACAGTTTTAAGTGTAACCAATCACATTTTTTTGTCTGATATTTAAATGACAGTTCTTGAGTGACCTTTTTTTACATTGAGGAAGGCTGTGTGTATTAACCAGCCGAAACTGGTCTGTGTACTTTTGCTGTCTTCATTGCATTATTTAATAAATGCACTTATTCACCAGGATTTGGTCTGCTGGCTGCCTCTTTTGCATATTGCTTGTTTTTCTTCAGCCGTGCAGTTGCTTCCGCGCAGGAAGTTCTTTTTTTACTGTTACACTGGTTCTCATTCTGCTGGAAGCCTGACCCTGGTGCAGTCTGCAGTTTTTCTACAGGCTATAATCTTTTTGGACTTTTTGGTTCGCTTTGAATACTATTTGGATCTTTGGATCGTGTGAGTCAGTCTGTGTCTAGTTTCAATAGTTTTATATTGATTCTATCGTTATTTTTGTTTATTAGCTCTCAATTTATGAAGCATAGTTTCGTCTCATTTGGATGTTCGTGGGCGCCATTTTTTCAGTGTTCTAACTTCGTTTATGCGATTTTGCTTGGTGGGAGTTACAGTCTTGGTTTTCTTTCCAGGAGGAAGGTTTGGACTATATTTTCTTTATGAGCTTGGGCAACTTTTGCATTCATCAATATATATTAGCAGGACAACTACATCTCGCCAATTCTTTGACATTATAACTGACTAATTCTCGCCAGTCTTCTCTTGTTTCACTGGATTCCTATGTGGATTATTCTGCCTTTTCCATACCAATTGGAGCAGTATATATCGTTTGGACTTTATGACTTTTTTTCTAGGAAGAGGACCTTTATATGGTTTTGAATTTTGATTTTATGTGCTTATACTTTACAACTGTATTATGGCTATGACTAATCTCAATGTATCATATACGTACAAGCGGCCATGCTTTTTTTAGCGATTTGGTATGCTTTAACATTATCAAGCTGAATGTCATTGTAACAGGCTGTGATTAGACAGTGATTTATGAGTAACATCTAGGTTTTCGTTCTGAAAGCATATCTTGTTTTGCGTGATTACATGTTTACCAAATATTCAGCTTTTGCTGACACATGCTGTACAATTTTACGATTGTGGTACAGTCAGCATTTTGCAGATATATTGGGGTTGGATAACAATGTGTTGAGTCACATTTAGCACTACCCTTACTTATTTATTGAGGTGCGCTGCTTGAAGTCAGGCCTTTTCATGAATAATTTTGTTCTTGGTTCTCTTTGAAATTATTAGGATCGTTTAAACCATTTGTGACTCCATGTTTTTGGAATTTTGGCTATTTGGTCCCTTTAAGTTCTGGGTGTTCCCATGACAATGATTGGATCTCAACATCTGATTTTTTATTATATATCTTATCAGAATTTTCCATGTGTTAATTGTCGTAAAATTATTCACGATTAAATAACAATGTTTATGAATGTCATGTTAGTTCACCAGGCATAACCTGACTCCACATTTGATTTTGATGCACCTTGTGTTTCTGACTTCTATATTTTGAGGACCAGTCATGGATATTTTTTGACTAAGTAACTATTTGGTTCCCTGAATATTTTTGCTCATATGGTCTTTTCTGGATTGCTCCCTGGTTATAATACGGTGTATGGTCTCTTTTTATATAGGATAGTTGACATATGTTGTCTGTCTACTCTGAGGTTTTACTACTTTGATAAGCAAATTCAGCTAATATTTTATTATATGGTACCTTGACATTCCTCTGACTTTCCCTTTTGCCAATTACTATTCTGGGGGCTCAGCACCATTTGTTGGATTCTCTGACTTTTTAAATTTAATTAGAGACGTAGCCCATATCTATACAGGACTTTGGAGCTATTATAGTCTCTTTATTACAATATTTGATGTAGCGGTTTCTGTTATTATTGTCAAAGTGTTTGGTTTTGTGCCCCATCTATTCTGGTGTTGTTAATTTGGCTTAACAAATGGATCTTCTAAATTTGGTCTCAGGTCTATCTTCAGACCGCGAGGACCTAAGAGTTTTTGGTCTTGGATCTATCATTGATGGCTCTAACTTGGAAGAGCCTCTTGGTCCTGAAACCACTTGTAATTTGGGCTTTGATAAATTACACAAACATTTGAGTTACTTAGATCGAATGTTTGGCATGCCAAACTATTCAAAGCCTACATTGCTAAAGACATTACGCCTCGCGGCTTAAGAGTCAGAATCCAGCCTTTGGTGGGGGAAATTGATGATGAACTCTCTAATGAATGGGCTGACATTCAACATCAAGCCAGCATGTCATTTGTAAAAGCCCTAACCAAATACTATGAATGGGTAATTGACAAAGAGGTGAATGTAGTCTTGGGGTTGGTCAATGAAGTTAAACCATTCGAGGCTGAACCTTTTTTTGCTAAAAATCTTACCAAAGTGGCTTCTGACCTCAGTAATCTAGAAGTACAACTAAAATCTAAGAAAATTAAAAAATTTAACAGAGACCAATCCGATTATCAGGGGAGCAACCCCTTCAGTACAACCAAACATGTTAAATTTCGTTCACAACCTAGTCGAACTTCAAAAAGGAAGAGACCCAAATCCATACTGAGAAACCATATCTCTGATACAGGTTCATCTACGGATGAATTTTCATCCTGTCTTGAGAATGACACACAGACTGCATCAGGGTCACCTTCTCCCAAAAGAACTTTGTCAAGTGTCCCTTTAGGCACAAATATCAAAGAGGGGGTAGGAAACACAAAGCAAATAAACAGTATCCAGGGTCTGCTCAAATTGGCAATGCAGAACTAGGGGTTTCTTTTAACCAAAATGTCTTAAATTTATCAGACCATGTTTTAACACCAACTGAGTTGAGTGTTCTCAATAAAGGTTTAACATTTGTACCAGGTTTTTTTATTCCTGAAGATTCTTTTGCACAAGATGTTGTATCCTTTTGTAGATTGCTGAATTTGAGATTATTTTTTGGTTTATCTAATAACAATAGTGTTTCTGACAAATTTGTTTATCACCAATCACAATTTTCACCCCCTATGCATCCTGCTGTTTTACAATTTCAGAAGAACATTCTCAAAGATCTACATTATGTAAGATCAGAATTTCGTTTGAAATTTAATAATATTTCTATTTCAGAAAAACATGCTATACAAGATTTACAGAACAATCATGAGATTGTTATTATTTCAGCTGACAAAGGTGGAGCTGTCGTGATTTTAAATTGGTTCAACTATGACCAAGAAGCTAAGAGACAATTATCTGATAGGAAATATTATGCAGAGATGGTTATGAATCCCACCATGAAATTTAAAAAAGAAATTGAGGAGTTTTTGTTGCATGCTAAAAAAGCGTTTATCATTGATAATGATTTGATGCAACAACTTTTGGTTCATGATCCCATGAACCAATATATTTACTTCTTGCCTAAGATTCATAAAGATCCCATTCATCCCCCAGGTAGGCCTATTGTGTCAGGTAGGGATTATATTACCGAACCGTTGTCCCTTTTTCTCACCAAACAAATCAAACCTTTGTTGTCTTTGATACGGTCATGTTTACGTGACACTACTAATTTTTTACAAATTATTTCTGACTCACAACTTGAACCAGAATGGCGTGTGTGTACCTTTGATGTTAGTGCCCTTTATACTAACATTCCTCACTCTGGTGGTCTTGAGGCATTGTCCTATAGGTTGAATATTTCTGGTTTATATTCTATTGAACATAATGAATTTTTGCTTGATATGGCTGCTCATGTATTAACAAATAATGTCTTTTTTTACCAAGAAACTTGTTATTGGCAGACCAAAGGAACGGCTATGGGGTCATCATTTGCCCCCATTTATGCCAATTTATTCATGGCTTATGTTGAAGAAGATCTTATTTATAATATACATAACAACATGTTTCTGAATCAATTGGATATTTGGAGACGCTACCTTGATGACTGTTGGTCAATATGGACAGGGGATCTTGCTGAATTGTTTGAATTTTTGGCATATTTAAACAACAACAAATGGGGTCTTCAGTTTGCATTACATTATGACACCAATGTCATTACTTTCTTGGATGTTTTAGTCACAAGATTACCGGACAGCACTTTAGGGACTAAAGTTTATAGAAAACATCCAGAATACAACATGATCTTACATGCATCAAGTTTTCATCCACCACATATTGCCAAAAATATACCTAAATCACAATTCATCAGAATAAAAAGGATTTGTTCCGATGAGTCTTCATATCAGGAACAAAGTCGAGATCTTACCAATAGATTCAGATGCAGGGGTTACAAAATGGGCCATGTTTTTGATGCCAGTAGCAAGGTTGGCACTATGAGCAGGGATGAGTTATTGTCCTACAGGGAGCAGGATAATATGGTTTCACAACCAATCAGGTTCACCACCACCTATGGTAGGAATTCCGATAACCTTATCCAGAGTATACACAGGCATTGGAACATCTTGCAATATGATCATGAAATAGCCGATATTATTCCCAATAAATGCCTTTTTTCTTTCAGAAAAGGAAGAAATTTAAGTAGTTGTTTCAATCATTATAAACATACACATGAGCATAGCAAATTGGAACCGATCCAAACCACACACACAGGTGGCATCCCTTTAGGCTGTTACCCTTGTGGTCACTGTGTCAATTGTAATAAAATATGCAAAACCAAGCAATTTTCCAGCAAAAACTCTCCCATAGTGTATGACATTAGGTTTTTTGCCAGTTGTAGTACAGATTGGGTTATTTATCTGGCTACATGCACATGTGGGGCATTTTATGTGGGACAAACGTCCAGACCACTAAGGCTTAGGATCTCCGAACATATCAGTAACATAAAGAAGGGTAGAATACACAATGCTCTATTTAAACATCCGGTGGTTCATCCAACTGCTAATTTCTTATTTACCATTATTGATACTATCAAGGGTAATAAACAAAATAAAACCGGCTGGCATTCTCTATTGTGTTCCAAAGAGAAAAAATGGATTATCAAGTTGGGTGGTTTATTTCCACCAGGATTAAATGAACAGTTTTAAGTGTAACCAATGACATTGTTTTGTCTGATATTTAAATGACAGTTCTTGAGTGACCGTTTTTTACATTGAGGAAGGCTGTGTGTATTAACCAGCCGAAACCGGTCTGTGTACTTTTGCTGTCTTCATTGCATTATTTAATAAATGCACTTATTCACCAGGATTTGGTCTGCTGGCTGCCTCTTTTGCATATTGCAAGTTCTGGTATTGTCACAAGAAGATAATGTTTTCTTGAAACAAAAAACAATTCTTTTAGCTGAACTAGATTTGATTTTATCACAAATAAAATGTAGTATTTCTCCTACTCCAGATGGTATCCCATATGGATTCTATAAGCCCTTGCCTCTCTCTCTCTCTCTCTCTCTCTCTCTCTCAGAAAACTATGTTGTTGTATAATTTTAATGAATAGTTGATGCATGGTTTAGGTTCTAATGACATATGTGAGCTGATATTAAATTCACTTATAAGAATAAGACTGACAAATTAGATGTGGAGACTACTTACTCTCACAAATACAGATTATACATTGTTTTGTATTAATTTTGTGTGTTAGGCTGATTAAAATTATTTTTCCTAAGTTTCATGAGTGTCAATCATTTGAGACTTAAGGATAGTAAAGAAATGTTGGTAATTCATTGTGAGGTTGTTGATAGTATTCAGTTGCATAATACTATAGGGTAATTAGTATTGTGTGATATTTTTGGATTCCGGCGTGTAGCTCGCAAGACATTTGCCTGGGAGCTACATCGCTGAAACCAAATGGCTGCCAACAAAATAAATAAATAATTAAATAAATGCATTCCTTGCACGAGAAGAAGGAATGTGTTACACAGCCCGTACGGCTGCAGCTGCCCGTCCATAGATTATAGTTGCAGCGGCTATGCTTTACAGTCACTTTGCACTACGGCAAAGTGCTGATGCAGCCATTTGGTTTCGGCAATGTAGCTCGCAGGCAAATGTCTTGCGAGCTACATGCTGGAATCCAATATTTTTACAGCCTTTGGTTCTGTAATGCACTCCAGTTTGTGGGATATTTTGGAAAGTTATGGGTTGAATATGCAGATTCCTACTGTTTTGCTGGACATTTATACTAGAAATGGCAATGTTTTAAGATGTCTTTTCGTAAGAAGGCTTTCACTTTACACACTATGATGATTGGAAAGTTGGCATATGTAGGATCAGTTTTTCCTTTTCCTCTTTGTAAGGAAAAATGCTGTTAAAGATGTTTTCCCTTTTTTGGGAGGTGGGTAGGTTTAAGATTGAATCACATTAAAAAGAATACTGTTTATTGTAAAACTGAAGATGGGGGACTTGGCTTCATTAATTAAATTGTTTTTTAGCTTCTTTACATTTGCAGTGAATCTTGTTATGGCTTCAGCACACTCCCAGGGATATTGTGGGTAAAATTTTGTGGATTTTAAATATTTAAGAAGGTTTGTTTCTTAATGAAAGAAAACACACTTCTCATTGTTTAATGAAGGAATATATCTCTAAATTTCCTGGAAGATGATTTCTTTCATAGATGTTAAGCATAGAAAGTTGTGGTAAGAGGAGGTTATGGATCAATATTTTAATGATAGACCTTAGTTACACCTGAGCGCATCACTTTATACATGTATAAAAAATAGATGTTAGCTTTCAACATTCTCCAGAGCTCCAAGACTTCTTATGGTGATTAATGTTGAAGAAATTGTAGGTTAATGAAATATAAAATAGAAGCGCAAAGATTCTGTCATTTATGTAAAGTGGAGTGAAATACTTTTCATGTTTTGCTATCTTGTTCTAGTGAAAACCTTTTGGGATATTTGTTTTTCACCTTTAACATGACATCATTATTTTCTCTTGATTTAAATATGCTTTTGTATGGTCATTATGATAATCATCAGTTTCTTATATAGATTGGTCAGGCATTTTCCGGGTTTGGATGTTATGGTTAATGTGTTATGATGAACTTTTATATAATATGATATGGGATAACATTTGATGTATTCCCATACTCTTTTCTTTAGGTGCCATGGGATCTTTTGTATCCACCTGAGCTACCACCAAAAAAGGCAGCTGAGACCTCAGTTTAACATTTTATCAGAGTAATGATGTGCTCAGGAGTCCAGCACCCCCAATGAAGCACTGTAGTAACAGCAGTTGATCTACCTGGTGTGGGAATAGAATCCACAGCCTTTTGCACTAAAGCTGAGTGTTCTACTTGTACAACCAACATTGACAAGTGACACTGATTTATGTTTGCTCTTATTGTTAAAATTTAATTGAAATATTTCTAATATTTTATAAACTGTTACAAATTTTGAATATACTTTTCTTGGTTAAAAATTTTTCTTAGGAACAACTATAAATTATGCACTGGAGTTGATACAAGATTTGAGTTTTAGAAAGTAGTTACTAAGCTTCTCCAAAGAAGACCGTGGCTAGTATTCAAAAATAACCCCACCACAGATGCTAGGAGCTGTGGCCAAAAGGGGCTACTTCTGTGATTTTGGAATATGCAATTTAGAGACACATTAACCACAATGAAGAAAGATCACATTATCATATAATCTGCATGTCTCTGAATCTTGTGGTATTACCACTAGTGCTAATCAGCGCTTTCCTGTGGTAATCACCATTATCAGTCCATGCATCATGTTGGCACAGTCAGCCCCTCATTCATTCTCCCACACATTCAGAAATACATGTGCACCTCATATACATACACACATATACATTCACATGTACAAACATACACACTCGCCAGTACACATGCACTCACCGTAGACCCCGCCATTTGACCACAGTCATGGATGCAACCTATTCATCCATTTACATACACACACAGACTCTGTCCCACTCAGTTCTACACACACACACACACACACACACACACACACACACACACACACACACACACACACACACACACACTCTGTCAATGGAGACCACTCACATCTGTCCACCACACACACTCTCACTGCAGACAACTCATAGGAGTTCATAGGAGGTTACTAAGCTAATGGCCCTAGGGTATTTAAAAGCCTATCCGTGTTATACCTGTGTTCCCTAACCAACCTTGGTTAGATGGTCGTTATTCACAGAGCGAGTCTATGATCAGCACCGACTGGTCCTGTCCATGAGGGACATAGTTGCCACCGGGGTGAATTTATGGTCTCCCTTGCAATTGTCTAGGTTGTAATTGAATAGGGTAACTGAGGAGCTTTGCTTCATGTGAACTAAGAGTTTATTCCAGAGGAGCGGCAATCTCTGGGAGATTTATCATTCTCTCCAGCACATTCTGTTAATGTCACAGGATAGGTTGAGATCCCTAGAGTGAGTGACTCTTGTCCCATTTGATTTGTGGATGTGCAGCATTTCCATTAGGGCAGGGTCAGAGATTGCCCTGTAGGCCAGGCACACGTTGCATCTCAGCAGCCTGGAGGATATAGAATACAGTGACAGGGCTTTAAAGTGTCACAAGAAGAGCAGAACTGTCTGGATTTGGCATAACAACAAATTTATTGTCCAAGACACTTAGAAGTGAATTCTGTCCCTCCATATTAATCTTTTTATAGAAAGTCAAAATTTCAGATGGTCAGAATGCGAACTGTATGAAGTTCCTAAATTATTTCCTTACACTTTATAAGAAACTGAACCAATGTTTCCATTATAATTCATTCCTTGAGTCAACTTAGAACTACCTTTAGTGGAATCTTAAGAGTTGCATCTACTCTTTTTCAATGAATTTCCTGTTATTGGAGTGTTTGCCATGCTGACAGGTTTGCAAGCATTGTTTCATTAGGACATTTCCATTTAAAATTAGTTTATTTGGGTCTAATCAAATTTTGATACCTCTATGGAACAACAATATTTGAGATCTTTCTACCTGGTTTAAAATTTCATACAAATTTTCAGCTAAACAATTGGTTGCTGAATGTGTTGGTGTGCTAGTGGAATGACTTACTTCATTGTGATTAAAAACTGACAACAATTCTTTGGCGGCAACAGTCTTGTTAAGTAACTGATAGTAGGTTGTGGCATGATTTCTATCATATCAGATGCTTCTTGCCATTATGAATATACATCCACTATAACCATGAATGCATTGTTCATAAATGTTATTGCAAAATCAATATATAATGTCTCCCAGCATTAATCTGCAAATTCCGACACGTGAAGTGCTACTTCTCTATATAGTCTCGCCTTTATCTTGCATAGCATAATATTGTTAATTTTGTGAGCATGTTTTGACTACCAGACAACTTCTTTAGCTAGTGTTTTCATTTTAACAATATCAGGGTGACCCTGTAGGACACTGCTTTTAATACATCTCTTATTAGTTTCCATGGAATGACTACTTTAGTTTTCCATTGGGATGTATTACTATGTCATACTGAAAGACCAAACCTTTTATGGAACATTTTCAAATTCTCATCTACATTTTTATGCCAACCTTCCATAACAAACCTCATAAATATTGGTAGTTTCTGTTCTGCTGTAATAATACATGCTGTTATTTCAGCCTTAACAAGAATGTCCTGAAATATTCCTAAATCAAATAATTTACAGAATTTGTTATTCATTCTGTAGCTTTCCATTTAATATTAAGAAGTACCATTCTTGAGAAAACATTTGCATTAGCTTGACTCATGAAGGCTCTGTATTCAGTCTAATAGACTGACGAAATAGAGCCCATGTGTGAACTGGGTCCATATTAGATCAGCGAATGCTTAAAAAAGTGAACGCTGATTGATTGAACTTATGTAAGAGAAAGGTTACAATCTCGAACTGTCAGAACAGCAATTGTTTTCCTGAGGGAAAAAAAATCGCTGATCCAAAACACATACACACAACACAAGCTCACCAAACAAACAGAAATCCACACACATACACCTAAAATCTGACACCTAACCCTACACTAAACTATACACACACCACTAACTATCCACTTACCTTAACCCAAATCCTAACCCTAAGGTCCGTCACTATCGCACACTCACCTCACCCGCTCCCTAACCCTATCTCACCTAAACCATCCTAACCCTCACGTCCACACAATCGCACACATACCTAACCCGCGCCCTAACCCTAACTCACCTAACCCGCCCTAACACTTACATCCACACAATTGCACACTTACCTGAACCCGACCCATAACTTTCCACCACAGCACTGAAAATATCAAAGCAATAGAAACGGACAACCGAATTCTTTCCCTAGGAAAAAATTTGGGTTTCTGTTGCTTCGATATTTAAAGCTTTCGCTTACATAAGTTTGATCGTTCACTGATCTAATATAAATCCATGTGAGTTAATGACATAGCCATTCTTGATAAACTTTTGTGCTCACCAATTGTATTCATAGTAGGAAAAAAAAATTGAATTACAGTATGGTCCCAAAACTAGCAAATCAAAACAGCACTGAAATAGAAAAATACAATAAACCAAAATCATGTTCATCACAAAACTAGTGGCATAAAATAACTAAATGGGAATTTCTGTATAGAGGACACAAACTTCTGTCCACCCCATACTTATGTATTCTAACTCCAGAGGCCCACAGCTGCAAGGAAATTAGCCAGTGGATGAGTTGAATTATTCAGAATAACATTTCTTTCTCAAAACAGATGTCATTTCAATGCTTCTTTACTGATGCTCTTTAGTAAAAGTGGATTTGATTGTTTATATCTTTCTCAAGGAGTTTGACTTGAATGTTGTCATTAAAACTAGGAGCTTCTTCATGTATAAACATTAATAGTGGTTTGTGGTGAGTCAAAGAAGGAGTGCTGAAAATGTATTTAGTCCAACAATCTAAGCAAACACTTCCTTTCTGATTGAGGCATATTTCAGCAGGAGAAATAAGTCACAGTACATATGCACTTTGGCCTCTCATCCCCTGAAAGCATGATGCATTAAGATGAATTACTGCACTTAACGCAATAAAAGGAAAAATCATATGCAAGTGACAATGGTAACTATTGGTCATATAGTACCATCAACCAGTCAGTATTAAACATTTGTTTACATTTTAGGAAAGGATTCTGCTCAAGCTGTTTCTACTGCTGAAGAAATGCTTTTTTGTTAGAAATTGACACAGCAGTGCTTGCATTTTATTTTGGTTAGCTATGAACTGTGTGTAATAATTAATCAAACTGAGAAATGCCTATAACTGCTTCACACATGTTGGGGGTGGGGGCATCATGAATGGCTTCCACTTTCTCTGCAGAAGAAAAGAACCATTGCTTGTTCAGCAAATAGCCCATATATTCAGTCTGCATGTTTTTAAACTCACATTTTCAGCTCTTAGTCCATAGTTTTGCAGTCTGTGTAGCACTTTATGTAATCTGCTTTTTTCCATTAACCAGCAAATGCGTATTTATTTATTTTATTTTACATTTGTTGACTGGGCTAGTCCAGCTGGATATATGTCCGTTTTCAGTGGAGGCCCGGGGAGAAAAGTTCCACATACATCAAAATGTTTACAAACACAATGGTATTTACAAAGACATTGGTACATTACAAAGCTTAGGCATACATTACATTTCATAGGATTTAGCATTTGAATATGAAAATCCTAATGCAAACAGTTTTGGATATTCCTGATAAAATATGTCAAAGACACTATTAATTATAAAGTCACACAAACAGATGTCGCAGAAAAATGCAAGTGTGTAACAGCAATGGATATTCATACAAAATATGTACAAAGGCACTCTTATTCTGTAAAGTCTCACCAGAAGTCCTAGTGTAAGATGGCTATGGATAATCATTCGAAATATGTACAGGACATTAGTCTGCTGTATAGTCACATTAACTTTATTATCAATAGAGATCATTCAAAATATGTACAGGACATTAGTCCGCTGTATAGTCATATTAACGTTATTATCAATAGAGATCATTCAAAATATGTACAGGACATTAGTCCGCTGTATAGTCACATTAACTTTATTATCAATAGAGATCATTCAAAATATGTACAGGACATTAGTCTGCTGTATAGTCATATTAACTTTATTATCAATAGATATCATTCAAAATATGTACAGGGCATTAGTCTGCTGTATAGTCACATTAACTTTATTATCAATAGAGATCATTCAAAATATGTACAGGGCATTAGTCTGCTGTATAGTCACATTAACTTTATTATCAATAGAGAAGATACAAGATTATACTCATAAGAAGATAGGTGTCTAGGGAAGGGTTGGTAGTCAGTCTGGGATGACACAGGGGCATAACCAGTATGATTTAAGGTAGGGTTTTAGTTTGCTTTTAAATAGGTTAGCTGAGACTAGGGAGGTTAGGTGATTAGGGAGGCTGTTCCAGGTTTTACCCACTGTATTAGGGAATAATGCATCACCAGCTGAATTACTGGATTTAGCTATTTGTACTAGTAATTTGTTAGATGAGTGTAGGGTTTTGAGATTATTACAGGGGATGACTAGGGTATTGAGTATTGGTGTAGTTGTAGGTTGATACATGATCTTATGGACTATTGTTAGTTGGTTGAAAAGTAATAGATTTGGCAATTCTCACCAGCCTAGTTGATTCAGGTTGATACAATGATGGGTCATATAGGAGGACCCAGATGCAAATCTGGTAATATTGTTGTAGGAGGTAGACAGTTTACTCAGGTTGCTTTTATATAATTTAGTATAGATAGGCGAGGCATAAAGTAGGGTGGAGATAAGGTGGGTATGGGTCACACTGGTCTTGGCTAGTGGAGTCAGAAAGGTTTTGATCCTGCAGAGGGAACCTAATTTTTTGTTCACTATTTTTATAGTGTTATTAATATGAGGCTCAAAGGTGAGGTTATTATCAATTAGTACCCCAAGTAGTTTTGTAGTAGGATCAGGAGATATTATATTTCCACTGCTAGAAGTAACAGTAAAGTTAAGTGGGGAGGCTCTATGGGTGGGGGTGAATAGTAGCATTTTTGTTTTTTTAGGGTTCAAGATAAGACATTGGTGTAGAAGCCAATTTTCAACTATGCTAATGGTGTTTTGGGTTAGGGACTGAAGTTCTGATGAGGAAGTGGTTGAGCATATAAGTGTGGAGTCGTCTGCATATTGGATACAGGTAGCTTGAGGAATTACAAAATAGAGATCATTTGTGAAGATGGAGAAGAGGAGAGGACCCAATATTGAGGCTTGAGGGACACCTATGGCAACTGGGAGGTGAGAAGATAAGGTATTTGCTCATAGTACAGCCTGTTTCCTGTTATTTAAGTAGGATTGGAACCACTGTATAGCAAGAGCATCCAGTGACAGGTTTTTAAGTGTGTTTATTAGGAGATGGTGGCTAACCATGTCAAAGGCTTTTGACAAATCAATAAAGAGGTCTGAGGGTAGAGTGTCATTATTATGATTTCTATTAATGCAGTCAGTAAAGGATAAGAGAGCAGAGGTGGTGCTATGAAATGGTCCGAAGCCATGTTGTCAGGTGGCTAATAAATTATTTTCAAGTAGGTGGTTTAAAAGTTGCTATGAATGCATTTCTCCATTACTTTTGTCAAAGGGGATTGTATGGCTATGGGCCTGTAGTTGCATATGTAACTACATGCAAATCATTGAAATTGTTTTCTATTATTCTTTGAAAAAAATAGATACTGTTGGTTTCACATTGATGATTAACATATTAAGCCTAAACTATCATGTATGTGAATTAATCATTGTGTATTTTTTTAGAACGGTGATCAAGCAATAATTGTGACAAGCAACTGCTAAATCTATTAAAAATATGGCACCCAGCTTGTCCCTTTTCCACTCCAAACCAGTCAGACTTAAAATTAGTTTATAATCTGCACAACTACATATGATATTATCACATTTTACAGCAGGGAGATTGGCACTGCCCATTTTGTTACCCTTCAATGGGCTAATTATACATTTGCTTTAAGCCTTTTTAGCTCTTTATAAACTTTTTTTTGTTTTACTGCAAAAGAAAACAGACTAGTTTTGTAAACTTGAATGCCATGCCCTGCCCTACTCAAATAGCAGGCTTTTGCATCATACAATATTCACAAGTGCCTCTTGTACTGAGTTGAACTCAGTTGTTATATTTTAGCTCACAAACAACTTATTTCCAGTTTAACATATATTTCTGAAGCCAGTTCCTCCTGCAGAAAACAGGGTATTCACTTTTTACCACATCTAGAAGCAAGGACTCCTTTCAGCCTTTAGTGGCATAATGTAGCTATATTTCATTCTACAGAGGTAAGCTATAACCCGTGTACAGTTTAAGCTTCATAACAGAACTATCTAAGCATTTCTTAAGAAACACTGTATGAAATATTTATTTTTCTGCTTGGATTTGTTTACTAGGAGTCTGATTAGGCATAGCTCTCTTTCCAGCAAAAACTTTGGGAAGAAAGCTCCACAAAAATAGTCAATGACAATAAGACCAACAGTGTAAAGTTTTAACATAGTACAACTGCAAAGACTAATATATACACACACACATATATATATATATATATATATATATATATATATATATATATATATATGCCTCACAACAAGAGGTTCTCTGGTTCGATACTCGGCTGGGGTGCCTTCTGTGTGGTGTCAGCATGTCCTCCCTGTGGTTGCATGGGTTTCCTCTGGGTGCTCCGGTTTCCTTCCACATCCCAAAGACATGCTGTAGGTGGATTGGACACTCTAAATTGGCCCTAGGTGTGAGTGTGTGCATGTGTGTTCCTTCTGTGGAAGGCTGGGCTTGCAACTCGACACTGTAAAACTCCACTGCCAATCATGAGCAGACAGGTGATCTGCTGTGGCGACCCCTAACCGGGAAAAGCCAAAAGAAGAAGATGAAGGAAAACTAAGAAAAGAAATCTATTACACTTAAAAAACTTCTAAGGCATATGGACAAAAAACACAACACATGAACTGGTAGTTTTTAGCACTTTCATTCCTTAAATATCCTGGACCTTCATCAGAAAACAAGAAATGCACAACAGTGCAGAGTTAAATAATGAACAAAGGGTAATAAAATGTAATAAAATAGAAACATAATGCCCAACTTATGTTACAGTAACCAATCCTAAATCAAGAGATAGTATGACTAATGCATATTCAATAAGTCCATTGCACAGATGCAACCCACTGGTTTCATGGTGAGACTGTACAAACTACATGTTAGTTAAACAAATAATATGTCTATGACCTGTATAAATTGCAACAATTCTATAGAAAAATAACAATAGAAAATGGAAACAGTCTTGCCATCGTAAGACACACTTCAAGTTCAAATTGTCATTAAGTCCTGGTGCATTGTTCGCTCACATTCGTAGTTGCCATTTCAGTTCTGTCTCTTCTAATAAGGTGGCATAGTCTCATAAAAATAACTCAACCTGCTCCAAGATAATAAAACTGAATTTAGAAAAATTAGTGCAGTATAAAGCATGTCCTGCTAAAGCATTTCTGCAGTCTTTAGCACTAATAGCACCATAATGCTTTTTCACCTGGTCAGACAATTTGTGTCCACTTTTTCCAATATAAAAGTAATGGCAAGTCTCACACACAGCTGTGTACACTATATTCTTACTGTTACAGCCATAGTGTAAGGGAAAGAACACAGTAAAACCATTATGTCTGAAAGTGTAGCTGGCTCCAGTAAGTATATACTGACAGCAAATGCATTTTCCACATGGGAACATACCTTTAGGTTCAGTAGCATTGCAAACTCGATCAACAGAAAAGGCAGTGTCTCTCTTCTCAACCAAAGACCTAATAGTGTTCGTTTTCTTATATGTGAACAGAGGTTGGCTCCTTAGGACAGCAGCCAAATCATCCGAGCTTTTAACAATGTTCCAATTTCTATCTGCAATATTTCTAATAGACTGCAAGTCCTGGCTAATGGGTATTGGAAAACTTAAAGTTCTGTTAACAGCAGTGTTATCAGATGCTTGTTTCAGTATGAAACCAAATTTTAAAATCGGCTGAAATTTGAGGTATCTAGCATCAGAGACCTCTTTAGCTACAGTCTGAATTAAGGTGTGGGGGTAATGTTTTTGCAGAAAGAGTTCACATAAAAATTCATATTCTTTCTTATACAGCTCATCATCACTAACTAATCAAGACAACCTGATGAACTGGCCCTTAATTACATTTCTTTTCATATAAAATGGATGCTGGCTATTGAAATCCAAGAAATTATTTCTATAAGTGTCTTTTCTAAAAATATTGGAAACAAGGCATCTATTAACAGCATCAATAGAAACAGCAGTGTCCAAAAAAGAAACATTATTACCACAACCAGATTTGACAAACTTAAGAAAAATGCTGTCATTAATAGACTGAATGAATGAGTCCAGTTGTGTCAGTGTGCCAGTCCAAGCAAAAAACAGATAATCAATATATCTGTGGTATAATCGAGTGTACTCAAACCCTGGCATATGAATGAGTGTCTCAACTTCCCAGGTAGCCAGCACAAGATTTGTATATGCTGGGGCCATTTTAGCGCCCATAGCAACACCTTAAATTTGCTGATAAAGCTTCCCATTAAAGTGAAAGAAATTATTACACAAAACTGTCAATTAAAGCAAACACATTATTTTAGAATGGTGGAAGGCAGCATATTTCTGTAGATACTTTTTAACAAATTTCTTCCCTTCCCTGTGTGGGATGTTCGTGTATAGAGAAACAATGTCCAGTGTCACAAAAATACAGTGATCCAGATCCAAGTTAGCCTTTATATTGGAAAAACTGGACGCAAATTGACTGGGTGAAAGACCATTATGGTGATATTAGAGCAGAAATGCTTTAGCAGGACATGCTTTATCCTGCACTAATTTTTTTAAATTCAGTTTTATTATTTTGGAGTAGGTTGAGTTATTTTTCAGAGATTATGGCACCTTATTAGAAGTGAAAGAACTGAAATGGCAACTATAAATGAAAGCGGACTATGCAGCAAGATTTAATGACAATTTGAACATGAAGTGCGTCTTGTGATGGCAAGACTAACCCCCAGATTACTATTCCTCTATGCAGGACTAGCTTAGTCCTGCATGGAGGTGGCCATTTAGGAGCAAGATGGCAGCGCACCATGCATAGTAATGAGGCACGCTGCATGAGCTCCTAATCTTACATGAAGCGTGTCAGAGTGCAGGGGGTGTGTCTGAGAGCAGAGCTCTCAGAATATACACCCCCCCCCTGCAATGAAGAACAGCAGAAAGGGGTAAGAAATGAGAGAGACTGCTCATAGATGTCCGCATATCCCCACCAACATTCCCCCTCATGTACAACAGCAAGTAATTACAAATAAAATGAACAAACCCTGTATTTGTTTTTATTTTAAAATCCAATTAAAGCTAACTGTAGGTGTGAGGTGTGCCCAATGCTTAGCTACAGTTAATGCAGCTGAAATGGCTGAAGAGGACAACAAGGAAGATAACATGCAGATGAAGCAGCATTGCAATAGTGTAGTGGGTAGAGTATTCACTTTACGAGCAGGCATTCCTGGTTCGAGTTCCACTGCAGCGCATTCCATTTTCCATGGCAAAGCACGTTATGACTAATATTTATGTTGCATAATCCACTAAATAACATATTTTTATGAACTGGAGTACTGCAGTAAATGCACATGTGAGGTGTCAGTGACATAATGAATAAAGCAGTAGTAAGCAGGTTTAAGCACCAATAAGCAGTAGTAAGCACATTTAAGCATTAGTAGGCGAGCTTAAGCCCATTTGCATGACAGTAAGCAATGCCTACACTGGTTAATCAATTCTGAAGCTAACTCTCTGTAAGCAGATGTAACGGCAGCTTAGCAGTGCTTACCACCATGCAAACCCATGCAAATCCACTTACAAATGCTCAAAAGTGCTTTAATCACTCTGTATCCAAGGGCCCTTGTTCTGCCCATCAACAAAATAAGCAGCGATGCAGGTCTCAAACCCAAGACCCTATACCTCATACTCACAGTAGTTAACCACCAAGCCATCACAGAAGTGCAGAAAAATGAGGTATCAGCAAAGAAATCTTCACCATAGTAAAACCGAACTGAATTTGTGAAAGGAATCAGTATACAGACATATGTGCCTTAACCCACTACATAACATAAATATGTGAACCGGAGTACAGCAGTAAGGCCAGAAGTCAGGTGTAATTGTAATAGAGTGTTGAAGTCCCCAATAAAACACAAGGACCCCAAACATTGTAAGTACACATGAATCATGGATACCAGGCATACATATAAGGTTTAATGAATAATAACTCAATGCCAAAAAGGAATTATAATGCAAAGTCTAATTAAAGCAACGCTAACATTGCAGAGGCCAGCTTAGGAGGTGTAAGCAATATGTAGGCCAGCTAACTCAATGTACCCAGTGTTATACCCCTTTAAAAAATGCCAGCTCTAGGTAAGCAGTTTGCCCATAGCCCAGCCTTTTCTAAACTGGCCAATCATGGAAAAGTGCAGGAAATCGGCCCTACATAAACCCAAGAGGTGGGAATACATCTCATACCTGGCTGTAGCTTCCCCTTGCAGGCACAATGACAGTAAGGGGAGAAGGTGTGTACTTTCGGGCGTAGTGCTGGTGCTTCCAGGAGTCCAAAGTCATGGCAGGAATCCTTGTCAAAGACCATGATCAGAGACTGCTGCAGGGCCAATACCAGGGCTCCTAATATAAGGTGGAGGGCTGGGACCATCTTGCTCATGACCTCACCAGTGCTACTGGCATACCCCGTACTGGTGAGCAGGTCAGTCATCACTATGCTGACCTAAAGCAGCGTAAGGGGGACCTCTTGGAGGAATGAATCCAAGAGGCTAGAGCGACAGGGGATGTTCCAGCTGTGTGTAAGTATCACCCCACTATGTGTGTAATAATTGCCCAGCTCAGGTCTCTCATGGATAGTTATGGCTAAATATTCCTCTTATGTCCCCCCACAGCTGCAATGGAGTGGGCCATGAACCAGGAGGCCCACGTCAGTCACCTGGCGAGGTTGTGACACGAGGCAGGTCAGTGATACTCATGCATTTACTGTCATAGGAAATAAAACTAAAAGTAGTAGCAAAGTAATTGCCTGTATAAAACCTGTATTGTACAAGGCAAGTACTGCATACACTAGAGAATATGGCAGGAAGAGTCTCATACCATTTGTATGTCAATAAAAGTGTAATAGCCTGACAATAAAGGTCTAACTGCTGGACTGCATGTGTATACTCTGGTATCATATGGTAATGTAGATTCAACATCATTTAATAGTACTATTGTATTAAGCACTGCTACCTCCTTCGTGCACCATAAATTGAATGTGTAGGAATGCCTGTATATGACAGATGTAATCCCCAGAGGCCATGTAGTACAACTGAGAGACACATAGACAGTAAATAGGGAAAATGCAGACAACAAAAGCCGAATAGCACATGCAACTGAAATGTGAACTGTTGATTTTTTAGCACACACAGCCATGGTTCGAATCCTGCCAGTGGTAGTACTCTGCATACAGAATCATACCCCACAACTGTACAGATATGTCCAGAATGTCCAGTAAAGTGGCTCACATCTGCTGCCTATCAACCTATCCCCCTGAGAAATAAGTGGGATGACTGCAGACGTATAGGCAGGAAACAGGAAATACAACTGATTGACACACATCTATGAGAACAAAGCTGGCACACTAGCAACTCCCCAATACCTTATGAGACTAAGAAGCCATGTATGTCTCATTTACACACTAACTTGTCAAGCTGTGGTCAGAGTGTGTACAGTAACAGAGTGAGATGTATGTGCATAATAGTAATGTGGAATTTGGTACTGTGTGTGTGAACATTCAGGTAGTGCTAATAAGCATTTCTCCCACAGGTCTGTCAGATACCAACACTGTGCCCAGAAATACAAAAAATTATACCCAGTACTGGTGCTGTTTACACTGGTATTGTATGGCAGTGCAACTTATGCAGTTGCTCTGAATAATGAGGTATCACACATCACTGTCACCCA